>NC_139256.1:39280698-39538198 GCF_977018435.1 Lepisma saccharinum
ACGCATGAAATGTCAGTGATCACTGACAAGGCTGTTAGAAACTTAAAGATTCTTGGTTTTGTATCTTTTAAAGGATTTATAATCAATTACTTCATTCAGGTTTCTTCAGGATATTGTGTCTTGCCATTTATCCTACCAGAGCTGATATTACTATTTCTATCAAATTTCTCATGTGATTATGTGAAAAAATGCAAAGCTTCCCTTGTGATTTGCAGGTGTGGAAGTAGGACTCCACACACTCTCGATCGCGGCCATGCCAAGTGATCAGATCAGCAGGAAGGACCAACCTCCTTTACCATCAGATACCCTTTGGTTAGAGGTTGAGTGAGTCCCAGAGTCACTTTATGCACATATGCACCTAATATCACCCACCAAGAGAATCAAACTGGGTCACCTGTGTAGCAGACAGACACCCTACCGACTGGACCAACCCTGTCCTTTACTGGATTGTTCATATAATACAGCGCTGACATCCGTTTACCTATTTGCACATAAACTTACATATGGTGGCATTAATGGGCGTCCGGAAGGGGGGCAAGGGGGGCAAAGGGGGCAAAGGGGGCCAGGCCCTGTCTGGAAAATGAATGCCCACCAAAAATTATATATTTCACACACAATTTCATTTCATTCACAGTAATTTATGTTCATTATTATAAGTGTGTTGAAGACACATGATAATTTCAGACTGAAGAAGTTTTTGAGGGGACATCAATATTGTAGGGAAAAATATGTCTCCTTTGCCCCCCTGGAAAAAAATTACCTTGCTTGCCCCTCCCTGGAAAAAATCCTGCGGACGTCCATGGTGGCATTCTACAGATATACTTTGCTTTAGAGTATGAGTTTAGTAATCTCCAAAATTTTAAACGTATGAAACAACTCGTGGGGCTCAGTCGTGTTGTCCAGCTTTCAACATTCTACCAAACGAAAATAGGTAAAAATTACCGAAAACTCGAGGGACTTGAATGGTTTGCCTGTCAAATAATTACTTTAATAAATAACTCTTTCTTCCTTGCAGTAACATTTAAGCTATTGTTGACCCGGTTTGCATTGTTCAGAACAATGGATAAAATGAAAGTTTCTATGGTAGATAAAGGTGTACTAACATCAAGGTATTTATTGAATCGACTCAATTTTAAATCAAAAGGTGTGTAAAATTTTATTATTAATAATGATAAGATTTAGATGTGAAGGTTTGCATGCTATTTCTTGTATCTTGTCATAATACATTTAACGAGTGAGAAGTAATTACCGTATTTCATTGCACAATCGTCGCAGAAATTCTTTCTTGCAAAAAACGTGGTGTGCGAATATTATGTGTAGCTTTATTTTTCAAAAGCTTTGCCTGTATTACAGGTACTTATAAATAATTTACTTATTACTAAATGTCTTTCGTGCATGATTAGGTTGCACGAAATACTCATGAATATATACATTAAAATTGAATAGTCCAAATCGACTCATGTCATGTGACAGTTTAGCCAACAATTACGCCATGAAAAGTCAAGAAACAATTTTTCGACTTGAAAAACAGGGTGCAACGTTTATGTGGAGAAATACGGTAATTTCAGTAGCAACATAAGAAGGTATTAAAATTACAGAGGTCCTGCCAATCGCTGGTTACTTAATCTAGACGCAAAGTGAAAGTAACTTTGATACAGACATTTTTTCTTTCAGTTATTTTTATTGCTTTATATTTTGTCACTTTTCTTCCTATCATGGGAACGAATGGTGATAAATAAATGATAAAAGTTAAATTTCAAATGTATACGAACTTGACACAAATCACAAATCCCACGGCCTGTGTTCCATAAGTATGTGTGGCCCTAAGGCTGCGTCCGAATGTGCAAGGGAGATTATTATCGTTGCTTTTCTATGACTTCGAAGTTGTCCGAATCGAAATGCTCCCGACCAGTACAGTTGCCACTTTTCACGCCAGGTGTCACGCACAACAGACCCTAACCAAACATGATAATGATTTCCACCTATTTACTACCTGAACCAGGCACGTATCCAGGAATTCCTTTCGGGAGGGGGGCTGAACACCATTTTTTTAAGGGGTATAGATAAAACCTTACAATTGTATGTTTAAGGCCAGTGGTGGCAAGTGGGTTCCAAAACGGGGGGGGGGGGGTGCAAGGAAAGTTTACTTTCTCTTGGTATACAAGGCTTAGCATTAAAAGGCCATAGTGTGATAGTCTGGAGGCAAGATAAAAATGGGGAGCAACTATCCCCTAAATCGTCCCCACTGTTTAAGGCTGTCATTTTTTTCTGTGTAAACAAATCTGCCGTCTGTAATTGGAGGTTTACCTCTGTTGAGGCAGTAAATAAATAAATGTTAATCAGAACGTGAAATCTACCACTTCCATGTATTAACATTGTGTGCCGGAACCATATCAGTATGTGTGTTTGTCTTCTCATCAGGCATCAAGACATCGATGTACCAGAAGTGTTTTTACGAGGCTGTTACACATGCTCGGGATGGATAATCCACTCGACAAAATGAGATTCAAACTGTGTTCTGCGAACTGGACGCAGACAGTTCTCAAATATTTCTCTCTGATTCGATCCTAAACACCACTAATGTGTCTTATTCACCCATGTTTGCAGCTCTTATAAAAGCCGAAACCCACCAAATTGTTCATATTCAGCTTTAAGCACTCGCAAGTGTTTAAAATTGTCTGTCACAGCTTCCGCAGTCTTGTCATATATCGGCACGAAACAAAGGAAGTCTTCTAGATCCCGAGACAATCAATGCACAGCGTAAACCCTTCCGTTCCCAACACATCTAATGTTTAGTCTCCCAATATGATCAAATTCTTACTCATTTATCTCCAGTGACGTGCCCAAGGGAGGGTTGGTTGGGTCCTAGCCCCATTTTACCCTGTATTCCTTAAGAAAGAAAAAAAGAACGTCGAAGACAGGAAAAAGTGGATAAATGAGGACTGACCACCAGACTGACCACCAAAAATAGTATGCTTAATCCCTTTTCTTTCCGAAAACCTGGAGACGCCACTCTTTATCTCGGACACATTTTTTAAAATCAACTCACCAGAAGGTGTTATCATTTCGTATTGGAGACTTAAGTAAGATGCGTTCTTCCTTCAGGTTTGGATATTATCCTTTAGGGTGCTGTCGCCTGCCTTCGCACCCAACCTTAACAAGGCCCTATTTTTCAATCCTTCTGACTTGGATCTTCAAGACTTAGGAAGATTTCAGACCAAAGAGACACGCGATACATTTTGTTTGGAATGACCCAATCAACAGCAACGTTTCACACCGTAGCGACACAAAAGCCGAACAAACGTACGTTCAACTTGTGATTTCCTCGGAGGTCACGGTGTGAAATATCCCTTAGTAGGCCACTGTCATCGTCACCTCGAAGTGGTAGCTCTTCTTGACCACAGAGTAAAAATGTCTCCTCAACCGGTGGGAATGCCCCTCAGATTTCTTCTTTATGCTTTATGTTCTGTGCTTGTTCAATATACAGGCAACAACTTACGATTTGACATACACAGAACATGTACTATGTAGACATTTTAACGAAAAATCATTCGAAGTCGAGAGTGGCTCAGTGGTTCAGTTGGTAGAGTCCTGATTCAGGCCCTGGTAGAGCCTGCAATTTCCGCTAAAATGTCTACATATGCTACATCTTCTTGCTTTCTCTTCTCGACATTCATAAAACTTTCGGCTGTCTCTTTATGGTAGTTAAGCGTTTGAGTGTGTGTCGAACCCAGTAGGCTTAAACAAAAGTATTTTTGTATGCCATGAAATTCTCGGACTGCATACACGAAATTTGGTCTTGGCGCAACTGCGAAGCTTATTTCTTTTTTAATAAACCGCTCCAATACCCGGTACTGCTGAAATATTAACTCTAGAGAGAGAGAGAGACCTTCGATCTCTTCGACTCTCGACCAGAACTAGCACTACACTGAGGCTCCGGAAATTCCGCTGTCGTCAATGTTTTCAGCTTTTGACCCGAACTGGAACTAGTAGTAGACTTCGTTACTTTACGATATTTAGTCCTTTTTCATTTTCGAATCACTAGATCTTATAAAGCAACCAATGGACAATGACTGATCACAAATCGACTGTATGAATTGTCACACTTACCTCTGAAGCCTCATTAACCGATTCTGTTGTACAGATAACCGCGAGATTGAAGCCGCGTATTTATATTCTCATTATATTCTAGAACGTTTCGCAGATAAAACGATTCGTAAATATTGCCAGTAGTTGGACTCCTTCTCTTACTCAAGAACGTCCCCTCTCGCACCTGCCACAGATTAAAAATTTCAACGAATCGCCCTATGTCTGGCGCTACCTTTGTTGTGCAGCTTCCAAATCCTGACAAGTCTCCAATAACAATAACAGGATTATAGAACATTTTCCGTCTTGTCTCGATAAATCTCTCTGTCAAATTATCATTACATTATTCAAGAAGCCGAAAACCTAATTTCATGTAGCGTAAACTGAAAATTTTCCTGAGGGGGTTTCAGCCCCCTGATTCCCACCTTGGATACGTGCTATTAAAAATAATAGGGTTATAGAACATTCTCCGTTTTGCCTCCATAATTTTCTCTCTCCTTAAATTATTGTCACATTATTCAAGAAGCCAAAAACCTAATTTTATATAGCTAGTGTAAACTGAAAAATTTCCTAGAAGGTGGGGGTCGAGCACCCCATACCCCACCTTGGATACGTGCTATTATCAATAACAGGGTTACAGAATATTCTCCGTCCTGCCTCGATAATTATTTCTCTCCTTAAATTAGTGTCACATTATTTTATTTCGCACCACAAACACAAAAACCTCAATTTATCAAGTGTAAACTGAAAACGTTCGGGGGGCTCGAGCTCCCTAAGCCCCCCCTTGGATACGTGTCTGACCTGAACTGAACAATAATACAGTATTATATCCATGAAATATCCAGGAAGTACTGAGTTTTAGATCATCTATGCAATAAATGTTGCCTCTACAATTTGAAAGTTGCAACATGGCAGAGTAGAGTAGAGCTACGGTGAGTTGAAGTGTGCACTTGTCAAACCTTCCACCACTCCTCTCCAACTCGGATTCGGACTCTAACGGTACGGGGATTCCGCGGGTGGAACGGTCCATTAGGTGGCAGCAGCTGCCGATTCTAACACTGCCTAAGCCTTGGGCTCAAACAGGGCGTTAAACCGTTTACATTGGTCGAGTGGGCAGGAGAGTTACTGGGACGAGTTACTGGCCTGTCTGCTCGACTCGACCTTTCCATGGCTAGTAGCTGTTCACACGCTTTCTTCTCGAGTCTAGAAAAGCGGGATAGTGCTCTTTGGTGCTCTTTGGATAGAATAAACCCATTCGTAATCCGTGGTCGCCGTCGTTAGCAAGTAAAAAGAATATATGAAACTGTTTACACATATTTACGAGAAATTAGTACAATTATACAATAATGTTACTCATGTTCACGGTAAAGTTCCACAAACGTTACGATGTCGGACTTTGACCGTATCCTATTCATTGTTGATTTTAAAAATATATAATTAATCAGCGAACGCACAACAAGGGCTCTAACACATCACAGATTCTACAGTCCTCAGAAAGCGTTTACATTGTCCAGCCCACGTGGGAGTGAAAAAATCGAAGGGGAAGGAAGCAACTCGGTCGACAGCCACTCGACTGTTCTGACTACTGGAGCGAGTGCTGGCTCCAGTGCTCTCCCCAGTTGTTTACACGAGGGGAGTAGCTCGCTTTTCCCTACTCGCTCCAGCTACTCTCCTGTCTACTTGACCAATGTAAACCAGGATTTAAGATTGGTGAATATTCACACAGTGATATTCTGTTGCGCGAGTGTAATATTATTCTCGATACCAAATTTACCAATATTTATAGATATATTGGATGAATATGGAATATCGTAAGAAATGACTGTCTGATTTTTGATATGTATAAGATTTTGTAAGATGTACTTAATTTAGATGATGAGAACATGGTTGAGAAGAAATACCAAAATTTGTTGATTCTGAAGGCTACCATATGGAAGAAGACCATGCAAGAACTGTACGTGAAATTATCTTTGGCCCTTATCACTTTTGTTGTTTAAGAATGAACTTTTTTCACACCTATTGATTACAAGAGTGTAAAACGAAATATTTTCAAATTAATATGTTACAAAAATATATTTTGACCATAAAATATATTTTAGTTTACCCTCAGGAAAATGTATGTTTTAAAACTTTCTCGCACACCATATTTTCTGTTAATGTAAGTTATTTTTTTAAAAGAACATTGAGCGAAACATGATGTTCCTTTGAACACATTAAACAATCCCGATACGAAATTTTAGGGAAATATTTCATGGTTGTATCCATATAGTATAATACTCGAGACGCCGCTCGCTTGCTACACTAGCTACATTAATGATAATGTGTCCATTTTTAAACGAGAAATTTACTTTGAGTCATAATGACAAGATTCTTGCCATTCTAAATACTCGTATATTAAACGACGATCGTGTTGATTATTATTCGATTCAACATCGCCTCAAAAGGGTTTTGGTATTTGAGTCCTGGATAAGGCATAGTTATTCCATTATATTCACAGGTTCATTTTATGAAAATAATTTTAATTTGATTAGATATATTTTGCTTCCTTTTTCTGTCGCTCTTTACTTCTTGTGAATATAAGATTGATTGGTGACAAGATGAAATTTGCAAAAGGACAGTCACAAACAAAAAAAATAAGACCAAAACATCCACAGAGGATTTTATTCGTTGAAGAGAGGTCAACATTTGGGTGTCTTCAGAAAAGACAATCCCTTATAGTCCGGGTGCCAAATGCATAGAAATGGCAAAACCTAGATTAGAGGTACGAATAAAATGTTTTGATTGTTTTTCAAGGCTTACGTTATGTACATTTCATATCTCATTGATGCCACTCTGTCAACCTTGAGCAATTTGAGTAATTCAAGATGGCGTCCAATATGGCGGACTTTCCAGTTAATGACCTATATCTCAGTAACCAATGGTCGTAAACAGAAAATGTGTATTTAGTCTTGATCCTCATTAGATGGACTACGAAAAAGATTCTGTTTAATTTCTCGCTAATATCAGTGGTTTTACCGTAATTTAAAAAAATAATCTTTAAAATATGTAATCTATCTAGTACTTTTTGATGTTTTTGCCTTGTAACTTTTGAATAAATTAAATGACACAAAATTGTTTCGAATAAAAGTGGTAGCCCAATTCATAAGCTTTAAAACAAAATAAGTTCAGTGCATTTGAATGACAAATACGCTATAAAATGTGTCCCAAAATCGAGGATAGTACAAAAAGTGCGTCTTTATTACTGGCCGGCGGCTAAGCCCCGAATCATTGACTTCTTGATAAAAGCAAGAGACTTAGTAGGATTAATTATTATATCATTAAATATATTTTAAATCGAGTAGCCAATCAATATCTGAGCCTTGTCGGCCGCCATCTTACAAATAATCCACCATATTGGATATTTTTTTATTTGATATATCTCCAAAACTTTATCCCCTGTAAACGTCAGGTTTTCTCAGAAATGTTCCAAAAGGTGTAAACTTTCATAATAACCCATTAAATTTATTTTTGAGGAATAAGAAATACAAGTTTTGCAGAAAAATTACAAAACTTTTTAGGAGAATAACTGCGAGTTGAAAGTCTTAATAATTCTCGAACCAAACAATAGTATCTTATATATTTTAGAAGATTACGAATTGTTTGTTAGAAGATTTTAGATGAACTGAACCCCTATTTTTTAGATTCATAAATTTACTTTAAATAGCATTTTAAGATAAATACAATTTACAAACAAGTCAACACGATTTCTGAAAAAGAAAAAAAAAGGAGTCATTGACATGTATACAGTATTAATTTGGTTGAATTATTTGCTTTATTTTACTTCGCTTTTGTAGTTTTTCTTAAAAACTTCTATTTCTTATGTCTCAAAACAAATATTGATTTATTATGAAAGTTTACACTATTTGGAACATTTCTGAGAAAACCGGAGGTTGATAGGGAACACCGTTTTTAAGATATATCAAATAAAAAAAAAAAAAATCCAATATTGCGGATTATTTTCAAGATGGCGGCCGTCAGGGCGCAGATATCGATTGGCTACTCGACTGAAAATATATTTAATGGTATAATTATTAATCCCATTAAGTCTCTTGCTTTTATCAAAAAGTCAATAATTCGGGCCTTAGCTGCAGGCTAAGTTGCACTAAGTACGCACTTTTTTGGTACTATCCTCCATTTTGGGACCATTTTATAGCGTATTTGTCATTCAAATACATTAAAACTTATATTGTTTTAAGGCTTATGAATTGGCCTACAACTTTTATTCCAAAGAATTTTTTGTCATTTTATTTCTTCAAAAGTTACAAGGCGAAAACTTCAAAAAGTACTAGATAGATATAAGATTATCTTTTAATTACGGTAAAACCACTGATATTAGCGAAAGGTTAATCAGAATCTTTTTCGTAGTACATCTAATAACGATCAAAACTAAAAAGACATTTTCTGTTTACGACCATTGGTTACTGAGATATAGGTCATAGGAACGAGACTGGAAAGTCCGCCATATTGGACGCCATCTTGAATTACTCATATTGCTCAAGGTTGACAGAGTGGCATGAATGGGATATGAAATCTACGTACATAACATAAGCTTTCAAAAACAATTAAAACATTTTCTTCATATCTCAAATCCAGCTTTTCACTTTGTCACCCGGACTATTACACCTTCAAAAGAGGTTAATGAATGACAGTTAACCGAAGAGAAGGAAAATATAATCTTAAAAAAATATATGTAAAAATAACATTCTCAGGCTCTGGACCAAAACGTACCTAGCAATGATCAATAAAAATATAAATGTGCATAACAGATAATGTTGTGGTATACTGCAACTTTGTATTCAACCAATCTCGGTTTCGATTCACAGTCGAGGCGTATCGCACAGTGTTTCGGATTCCAGTGTAGGTCAAGTCCCGATTACCCTTACTGAGGCAGTATTTGAACTTAAGCTTTCTTTGACAAAATGTGCAAAGATTTCTTAGGAAGAAGGAAGAGAACTTCCCAACTTGAGGTATGAACGAGTGGTAAACGGAAGAAGGAAGTGAACTTCTCAACTTGAGGTATGAACGAGTGGTAAACGGAAGAAGTAAGAGAACTTCGCAACTTGAGGCATGAACGAGTGGTAAACGGAAGAAGGAAGAGAACTTCCCAACTTGAGGTATGAACGAGTGATAAACGGAAGAAGGAAGTGAACTTCTCAACTTGAGGTATGAACGAGTGGTAAACGGAAGAAGGAAGAGAACTTCCCAACTTGAGGTATGAACGAGTGGTAAACGGAAGAAGGAAGAGAACTTCCCAACTTGAGGTATGAACGAGTGATAAACGGAAGAAGGAAGTGAACTTCTCAACTTGAGGTATGAACGAGTGGTAAACGGAAGAAGGAAGAGAACTTCCCAACTTGAGGTATGAACGAGTCGTAAACGGAAGAAGGACGAGAACTTCCCAACTTGAGGTATGAACGAGTGATAAACGGAAGAAGGAAGTGAACTTCTCAACTTGAGGTATGAACGAGTGGTAAACGGAAGAAGGACGAGAACTTCTCAACTTGAGGTATGAACGAGTGGTAAACGGAAGAAGGACGAGAACTTCTCAACTTGAGGTATGAACGAGTGGTAAACGGAAGAAGGAAGAGAACTTCGCAACTTGAGGTATGAACGAGTGGTAAACGGAAGAAGGAAGAGAACTTCCCAACTTGAGGTATGAACGAGTGGTAAACGGAAGAAGGACGAGAACTTCCCAACTTGAGGTATGAATGAGTCGTAAACGGAAGAAGGACGAGAACTTCCCAACTTTAGGTATGATACTGGTGGGGGCTACGGGACAGACTACCCAAGTTGAGCCTTCGAGTTACTGCTCTTATAATGATTGGATCTACGAATAAAAAAATGCGTAACTTTTGCATATTGGGTGAGGGCAAATATAATTATCTTTATTATGATTATAAATGTGTTTTTTTTTATAAATTTTGGAAACGAATAATACAAAATAACTAATAAAATAGATAATTGGAAATACATTCTTAACTCATTAACAGATTAAGATTAATGATTAATTACAATGCTTAAATTATAGATTAATTTACTATCATTTACACAAAAGCATCGATTCCTTTTTTTAAACTTGATCCTTTTGGCACTACCATCTTCAGTGGAAAGTAAAGTCAGATCACTAAAACGTTCCTGACTCATGTTACTGCGTACATAGGTTTTTATAATTTTAAATTTAGAAAACGATTTCTCTGTCTTTGCTACTGCGAGTGGAACAGTAAGATACAGTTACCGACAAAAAAATGGGACACCTAAATCCTGAAAAACTGGCTATCCTGCAATGCGTTATGTGTGTTGCCTAACTACCACGAAAGCAGAACTTCCTTTTAATATGTTGCTATTGAAGTCGACTGATCGCTGGAGAAGTCGCAAAATGAAGAAGGAAGTGAAATTCCCAAATTGAGATACGAACTTGGCACAAAAGGAAGAAGGACGTGAATCTGTACTATAGTTGTTAGAGTTAATTCGTCAAATCAGAACATTATCTTGTAGGATTACATGGGCTTATTATACGCTGTTTTTAAATACATATTTACATAGCGTTTCCATATGTGCAATGACCAAATCAACTAATTTCTTTAATTCAACAAAGGCGTACCTATGACCTAGCCATTGGTACTTTCACAAACACAAAGTTAGCTTAACTATCTCTGTGGCCTACCCTCGACTTAATTGATATTCTGACCTGTTATGCGTATCCTTACGCAGCATCCTTCTTCAGCCCGCTAGGCATTATGATGCAACTCGGCAATATCTTACAAATGCAAATCTTTGCTAATAGGGGAACTTGGGGATTTCAAACATGGGTTGACTGTACCAAATGCTACACATATTTTCCATCATCAGTCTAGCCACCATATGTGGACTAAACTTTCGAAGAAGGTTCCTTTGCCAAATGTTACATAAATTTCTCTGTCATCAGTCTAGCCACCAGGAAGGGACTAAACTTTCGAAGAAGGTTTCTTAGCTAAATGTTGCATTATTTCTCCGTCATCAGTCTAGCCACCATAAGTGGACTAAACTCAAGAGGAAAGGTTCCTCGTCGTCGTGAAAGTGGTAAAAAACTGTTTTTTTGTTAACCTCAACAGGCTCTTTTTATATACGGAGTGGGAGTCCGTGGACGTTCATCCCGTAGCACTGGAAATTTCCTCAGTAACGGTCCTTTTGAAAGACACCTCCCCCAACTGGGAAGCTAAGGAAAGGAAATCTAATGTCCAGCAAAAGCATAATGAAACAAACACATATACTTACATGCAATAACATATTAAAGGACACACCTGGGAACATATTAATTAACTCTTTACCTTGTAACTGGCCAGCAATAAATTAATACAATACCACAAAAACCAATAATGGAATACTACTTTTAATACTTTAAAACTTAATACTTTTATTGGAATTTAAATAATTTTAACCTTTGTGTTCAATATTCAAAGATCATTGGCACTTTTAAATTTTCTTTCTTTATATTTCTTTTGGGTGTGAAATTCTTTTTGCATGTTTTCGGAAATGTGACAGTTACATTAGTTTTTAGCAAATACTTTGTTCTGTGCCATCTCTAGGTCACTTTTCTTGTCACAAAAGTTTAGCATTTCCATTTCGCAAAAGAAAATATTTTTGAAAATAATCATTAGGGAAAAACATTTATTTTAGTTTTTAAAATATCTGCTTTCATTGATATAGGAGTGTCAGTTACTCGAAATAAGGCATAACGTATGGGCTTACTTTCATTATAATTATCTAAGTGATGATGCTCGTGTTCGCAATAATTTTGTAGTGCATTTTCAAAAGGAAAATATTTTGCGGAGACGTTTATGATTGAATGTGACCTTCATCCTCACCATCTGCTATGCACCTATCGCCAGTGGAGCCAACGTTTGAAAAAAAATTGTTGAGCTGAACTCACATACTTGTTTCATAATATTATCCAGTAATAAGCCAGAGGATTTACCCTGAAATTTCTTTTTTTTTTTCAATGACCAGAAAATGTATATTCTTACTTTTAAAAACTGTTTAGGCCATTTCTGACAGTAATAAATAAGTTTAATAGTGCTACTTCGCAGATAACTGATATTTGAGTGGTGCCTAATCTGGGAAAAATCTATCGATATTTATCAATTTGAGAGCTTATTTTGTATTTTCCGGCACTTTTTGTTTGCCTATTTTCTGAGTTTTTAGTCACATCGTTCCTCATCTTAGTTATTAGCTCTTATCTCGCACATTCTCCTAATAAGTTGTGACTATCGATAGTGTAAATGATATACACAAGGTTGTTTCATTCTTATGGTAGTGAAATTAGTTTCCATTTTAGTAGGCTGCAAAACCCCTTTTCCATCAGCGAGCATGTTCTATGTGAGAGCCCTGTTCATGAACAATAGCACGACAACGAAGCTTCCATTGTAGGAGACATCTATTGAGCACAGCCTGATCAAGTTTTGCCCACTCGTCCTTGCACATTTTCCAAAGACCACCAAGCGTAGTTGCGCGACGTTTTTTGATGTTCCGTTTCAGGAGACCGAACACACAGAAGTCCATGTTTGCTGCATCAGGGGACTTGACAAGTAGTATGTCTCTAAATGGGATAGCCTTAACACCTGTCTCCTGTTCCATACGGGACATGTAGGCCACTGTTCTTCTCGCAGTATGGCTGCTGGCCTTGTTGTGGTGGATGTGCACTTTGTCGATGTCATCGCCATACAAAGCAGGGGCATGTTGGCGGTAGATGGGGTCTAATACGTGCTCGATGATTAGGCTGCATTCACCTTCAACGATGACACACGGTGTATAGGAAGCTTCCCATTTGCACAGAAACCTGCTACTACCATAAACCCTTTAGGGAAACTTTCTTTGCAGGAGCCTCTTTGCACGATCCTTCCCATCGATAGAGCGGTAGTAAATCACGCGTATCTGCTTGGATCCCGTCAAATACACCCATGGCTCATTTAAAGTGATAACATAACGCCATTTGTTGCCTACCAGGTAGCCTTCATGCAGTCGTTTGCATGGCACCCGCCGTTGTGCAATGTGCTTCGCAGTTGGAACGTGAACCTGCCACTTGTGTGCACTTTTGAGCCCCAAATTCTGGCGTATAATTCGGTTTACAGTTGCTGTTGACCGTTGTACACGTCTGGCTATGTCCCGTAGTCTGGGTGGATTCTCCTTGGTGACACACTGGCGTACCTTAGCAACGACGTCCAGACTGCATTGTGGAGGCGGTTGTCTCTTTTGCCGCTTTTCACCTGGCAATGCATGGGTTGAAGGTGGTTTGCATTGCGATGGATTGCTGCATGGATTCGCTTATCAGACACTGCAAAAACTTTCATCTGGTACCGCTTTTTAATTCGGCTGTAGCTGTAGCCTATGTCGGAAAGGGCTACGATGTAGCCCTCCCAAAAGGGGTGAAATTTTGGAGGCATGTTGATCACACACACTCTCATTTCCCTCGTTTGTTCGATTAACAGTCTGGCCTTTGGATGCTATGTGGATCACGACGCTGCCGCAAATACAGCGCCTCTGGTGGCGATTCAACAATGCTACCATAAGGATGAAACAACCTTCTGTAGGACACTAAAAAGTATCATGCTGGATATGAAACAAATTATGATGAAATATTTTGCTAAGACCTTGTCAGTAATTAATGCCTGAATGACACGAAGCTAGATCATCTGCTGGATTTTCCAGTTGGACTTGGACTAGTTATTTGGTACTGGTTTTCTCAGCTACTAGTTTCCGCCTCACAATATACTTCTTACCATACTTGTCACTATACTTTGTTCCCATAAGACATTGCACAGAGAAGACAAGCCAAGATAAAAAGATGGACGAATGATTTGAAGGACGTTGTAGGAGAAGAAGAATGGGTACTGATCTTATTATAAATTAAAATAATTATAAATAATTATGGACTAGAAATTGTCTCGAAAGAAAATAAGGTAATCAATGCATACTGAACAAGCTTTCTAATGAGCTGGGGCATGTACGAGTATACCAGGTATCCAAAAAAGTTCATGCCGTATATTGCAGTGAGAAATAAAGACTCTGTAATTTCTGGCAAATGTGTTTTATTCAGCAAAATAAATTCCTTCAGCTTCAATTACATGTCCCCAACGAGATACAAGCTTATAAATCCCGCGTTTGTAAAAGTTCTGGTTTCTAGAAGCAAAAAATTGTCCTATGACCTGCGCGACATCATCTCGGTTTCGGAACTGTTGCTCACGCAAATGGTTATCCATATCCAAAAGCAAGTGAAAGTCGGATGGTGGCAATGTCCTGGGAGTAAGGACGATGAGGTAAAATTTCCCAACCAAGTGTGTTGATTACCTCCTTGGTCGCTTTCGCCGTATGAGGTCTAACGTTGTCTTGAAGAAGGATTACTCCTTTCCTGTTGACTAGTGCTGGCTGCTTCGGACGCAGTGCAGCTGCAACCCTTTGCAACTGGGACGAGTACACCTCGGATGTGATGGTTTTGCCATGCTCTAGCAATTCAAAGTGCACAACACCAGCACTGGTCCACCAAACACAGAGCAGAACCTTCTGTTGATGAATGTTTTCTTTGGGAGTCAATGAAACAGAACCAATGATGTTTTCTTTTGCGGTTACTGTATAACACCCATTTCTCGTCACATGTCAATATCTGGTCCAGGAACGGGGCTTTCTTGTGGCGTGACAACAATGATGAGCAAATGGTGAGCCGCTGGCGTTTGTTTTCCTCGGATAAAACGTGAGGAACCCACTTACTGAGCTTCCAAGTCTTCCCGAGGTTGTGAAGATGCAATCGAATGGTTTCCTCCGACACTCCATACCCTTGTGCAAGTTCCTTGCACGTTTGCTGTGGATCGCGCTCGATGGTCTCCTTCAGCAGGGCTTCGTCGATAGTGGCGGGGCGTCCAGCTCGAGGCTTGTCCTTGCCCGATGCAAAGCGACTGAACCACTTTCGCGCTGTGCTCTCACTCACTGATGCCTCTCCAAACGCGGAGCATATCTTTCGAGCAGCGGCTGCAGCATTGCTGCCCAATTTGAACTCATACAGTAAACACGGCCGTAAAACGTCCTTTGACACTGACATGTTCCCTTCAGGATTGTAGTTCCTACAGACCTGCTGTCTTTGCGACCGACACGCCTCCCAACTCTGTACTGACTGGCGGTTGCCGGGAATGTAAACTTCTGATGTCATCCAGACAGGGTTGCCGACACATACCGTTTGACTTTCACTTTTCGTTCCAGCGGCACGAACTTTTTTGGATACCTAGTATTCATGCATGAGATTCGCAGGATTCATTCATAACAAAATTTTGTTTTGTTTAACTAAATATATCAAACCTTTAATACACTTGTAATAATAAGGATTTCCACATTATAGGCTACTCACATTTCTCGTGTATAAATCTCATCCCTTTGGTTTGTATTAATGAACAATGCACGCCACAGGCAAAAACTTTCCTTTGCAAAATTCACAGATAATATTCACATGGCAAAACTTTCGCTCTGATTGGCTATTCTACAGAATCTAGCAGAGAAAGCCAGTTGCAATAATTAGAGCATGGTCTCGTCGCAGAAACCAGTTAAGCAGCCAGCCCGGTGGCCATGATTTCCACCCAGGTAGCTTGTCCCTCTAAGTAGTTCAAAGGGCTTGTAAAGAGGTCACTAGTGTGCACGTTCTTACGGGCTGATGTGCGGAACAATGCGATTTCCCAACACTTTCGCTTTTGGCACTTACAACGTTTTCCACTCTTAGTCCTCAAATATGTAACTTAAACAAGATACATTCCGTAATTTCAAGACATGTAGTTTACACAGGAGGTTAAAATTGGTATATATGATATAGTTGAATCTATGAAACTGTTTGTATATTTATAATACGAGGTAGATGCATAGTAGATGGTGGAGGGTCTGAATACATCAAAAAGTCCCAGCAATTTATTTTTCAAACTAGACTACAAATTAATCATAACCCCACTCCAACGGCTATAAACGCACTACTGAGAACACCACCTCAATCACTTAGTTATCTATTATGAAATTAAATCCTTGTAAAAACATCTTTTCTAACAAAAATGTACGTTCCGCATGTTCAGCGATTTAAGTTAAGCTCTATTTCAAGTAACTGACATTCTTACTTCAATAGAAGACATTCTTTAAAACAAAAACAAATAATTTCCATAGAATTCATTAACAAATATTTTGCTAAACGCCTAACCTTTTTAACAGAAATTGACCTAAAGATGGCAGAGAACATAAAACATGCTAAAGACTAACGTACGTGTCATACTTTTCAATGATACAAAAACAATTCCACATATCTGAGAAATAAAAAGAAACAAAATTAAAAACTGTCAATAATCTTAAAATATTGAATGCAAAAGTTAAAATCCATTAAATTCTCATGAAAGTACTTGCAGTAGATACAATATTTCAAAATAATATTAAAATAGAATAGCATTTAATGACAAAACAGTACCTGTTACGCCCTCTTACATTTTACCTGATCATTGCTACGTTCGTCTAAGTGCAGAGCCTCGGAATATATTATCTTTATAATCTATTTCAGAAATTATTTGTGCTCTTCTTCGGTTAAATGTTATTCACTAAAGGTAAGAGGTAGGCACCCTATTGTCAATCACCTTAGTACACCGACGACTACCTTTTGCAGCTAACGAGGCCCACAGCCAATATAATCCTTCGTGGTAGTTTTAGTCCTTTTTTATATATGTTTGTGACTGTCCGTTTAGTAATTCCATATCAGTCCAGTACCCAGGGGAGGGGCCATGGAGGCCATGCCCCCCCTCGAATCATGAAATATTTAAATGTGATCCTATCAAAAGCTTCGAAAATAACATCGATGATTTTTCAAATTTTGAAAAATTTGATATGAACCTCATGGCTCATATCCATGTGCCGTTAATTATTCTGGATTATTTTATATTAGTTGGTTCTTATTAAATTTATTTCATTATTAATATTTCGTATTTGTAATCTTTTATATTTCATATTTTTTGATAAAAAGAAAGATTATTACTATGCTTATAATCCACTAATATTTCCTTTATTGTAACAATAAGTGTAAACGCGGCCTAATGTAATAAACCATATGTTAATTTTCTGACCGAATCTTTAATATTGGATATGTAAATCTGTGTTCTTTCACGGCAGAAAAATGTTTATGATTTAGATTGACATAGATTTCGTTTAACAACAATGGGTAGATCGAATCTGTTCTTTTAAGTTTAATGTATTCAATAAGGTTCAAGTTGCAACGGGCAATGATTCGAGTTTAGTCTTTATTAACAGAGATGAATCGTTCCTCTTATACAATTTTATTTGGTTTTACTGCAACGTGGAAATTAGTTAAACTTTGATATTGAGATTGTGAATATAGACATTGATGAGTATTTAGTTTTTGGAAATGTCGCGAGTCGCGCTGTGCAAATTACGTAATGCTTAACAAGTGAGCATCGATTGGAAAGGTATATAAGTAGATGCGGAGCTTAGTTTGCATGCATTCCATCAGCGTCAGCTCTACGATATAAACATCTAATGACACTTTGGAATAAAGATACCTGTATTTCGCCATTTATACTTCGAAATTTATAATGTTATGGGACGACAGGTTAGGATCGACCGAAATCCTTTGAGGTTAATGACGCCTGCCTATTGGACATGTATTTGTCACTGTTGATCCATATGTTCTCATTCTTACGGATAAATGATAGAATTTCAGATCTTCGAACTTTATTTTGGCCTTCTTCAAAATTTATTCAACGCCGACTTATTTGGGCAAGGAAGCAAGACTAGACATGTAATGCAATGTCTCTTGTTTTGAATGGAAAATATCATCATTGGCGTGTATCTTGATGCAAGCTCTGCCTACTAACGTTTCCCGATCCCAAGTACTCGGTGGAGCCCGTAGATTCTATTCTGCTTAAATCCTGCCCGTATTGACATCGATACTGGTGACACATTTTGGTCGCAATACTGTAGGAAGGGGCACATACGAAAGTTTTTGTCTGCTAGTGAATGGTAAGCTGTAAGCTTCGGCTACGGTTGCAAAAACGACAGGGCTCTCTTCTCTGGTACGGCTTCCTCCTAGCGACACACATACATACACACGTAACTATTCCCTGCACATATACTGTACATATTTGGATTTTTCCCATGGAGACATGCAGCAAATTAGAATTCTGGATTCATCAAATCGAATATTAACGAACAGGGGATTCTGTATTTTTTAAAATTAGGGATATTCATGGATTCTAAATTGTAACTGAGTGTAATGTAAGCTTTCGTATGTATTGGAAATAAACCATCTCCTGGATAAAAATGAATGAAAAGAAAGGCCAAAGTAACCTCCCAGAAGATGCAGTTGCCAATCTTAAAATTTGAGAGAAGTCGTTCATTTATTTCATGATTCACCAACACCTCCCTTAAGTTCTCAATGCTTTACTCACCAAGCCCGTACCTGAGAGGGGTCAGAGTATCCCATTTGGCCGTCTGAGTTTTAGCCGAAGTGAAATTAGAACATAAGGTATTGGAAGACAGAGGCAGGCTAGGATTACCATAATTCTAATTTGCTGCATGTCAGGAGACGCAGGAGACGCTGCGACGAAGGCCCAATGAGGATCGCCATCAACCAGTGCCAGAGCGTCACAACATGATACGATGGATCACACAGTAGAGAGCCAATGGCAGCGTGCAGAAACAGAAGTCTTCAGGTCTAAGGAGGCGGATTCTCTGGCGCCCTGATGCTTCCCAGTGCAGTACCTACTGCGTCTCCTGAATGGAACCCGTTCGGAAGAACGACTCTACTGCCACTACTGGGGTCTGAACCGGTCAAAGTTCCATGGCAGACAATTGCGATATTTGCAGCTGCCTAAGCATGGGAAACTTCTGCCCATGCGGACCTGCGTTCCGACAGAGTTGCCAACTTCTATTGGTAGATACAATATGCGCCACCCTGTATATTCATACGAGGGGGTTTTGATAAGTTTTCGCCTCAGAAAGAAGTAATGACGTCAGTGGCAAATGAATGTCATTTTATTTAACATAGTTTCCTTTCAGGTTGACACACTTGGCACAACGTCCCTGCAGCAATTCTAACCCATGGTAATAGAAGGTTATATTTTGGTCTGCAAACCTTGCCTCTCCTGAAGAAATTACCTCACTGGTGTCCCTGAATTCAGTACCTTTGAGGTGCATTTGGAGTTTGGGGAAAAGATAATATCTGAGGAGGCCAGGTCGAGGGAATAAGTGGGATGGTCAATGAGATCCTACTTTAAATCGCGAAGTTTCTGCATTGTGATACCTGCCGTATGGCAAGAAGCATTGTCTTGGCGGAAGAGGATGCCTTTTGACAGTTTCCTCCTCCAATTTTCCTTCAAACCTGAATGCAATTTATCCAACTGGACCACATAACATTCAGCATTCAAAGTGGTGCCTTTTCTCAGATATTCGTTGAATATTATTCCCTCACAATCTCAACATCCTTTACTTTTCCTGCAGATTTCTGTCGGTGACGTTTTTGAGCCGTGATGATCATCTATGGCACTACTGCATGGATTGTTATTTTGTCTCAGGATCATACCCATGCAATGTAGTTTCATCCACTGTCACCATTTGTTCAATAACATGGCTGCACTACGTAAAAATTGGTCCAATAGTCCAATAGTGATCAAGAGTTTGGGCACCCACTTGGCAGAAAGTATTTTCATCGCCAATTCTTCATGCACAATGTAATGCACCGCTCTAAATTGATGCCTAGGGTGTCTGCTATACATTGCAGACTAATCCTCCTGTCTGCAAGGATCAGGTCGTGGACACTATCAACAATATCCTCAGAGACTACTGTTCTGGGTCTTCCAGGCCATTCTTTATCTTCTGTGCTTGTTCTCCCCTCCTGAAATCTGTCACCCACGATTTCACTGTGCTGTTTGAAGGACTGTCATTGTTTGTTTCAATTCGTCGTATATTTCCTTGGCCCCCATGTTCCTCGAGAAGACGTTCTTGATGACAGCTCTCTCCTCTGCACACTCTGCGTTGCCATGATCACACAAACCAGTAACACAAGAGTATTACTCAGAATCTGTCTGAAATTTTGTCCAACGTGTTCTGAAACATTGACTCACAACACACTAAAAAGATTTTCATCTATTCTAATACTTTCCGTCAGTCCGGAGACTTCAAAGTAGGCATTTCAGTTGCAATGACTAATCAACAAATTGAATGTTTTTTAATGTTCTTCAGTGTTGCCGAAAAGGCTAGATATTTTGTTTTCTTAGTTATAAAAATAATACCGTAAATTACTCAAACATGAATATAAATAAATTATATTCAAATTGTAATTTCGTAAGTGTGCATGCTAAAAACCACAAGAAATAAAATGTTATCATGGGTACGTAAATAAGCATAAATTAGAATTAAGATTAAATACAGGGTGAGTCAAAACTCGGGAACCATAGGACATATGATGGATGACCTGATTCCGGGGAGGTGGATAGGTTGGCGAGGCCCCGTTGAGTGGGCCGCGAGGTCCCCTGACCTTACACCTATGAGGTCACCCAAAGACAATGGTTTATTTCACCCAGATTCGCGACCTACACGATCTGCAAGGAAGATAACAGAAAGTGCCGTGCAAATACCGCCTGCCACAATCCTCAGTGTCCTGACGAACTGGGAGCGTCGTCTGAACATGTGCTTTGGTGAAGAGGATCAACTTATTGAGCATATCTCATGGATAATAAAGCTATGGTTCCTGACTTTTGACTCACCCTGTATAATCCAGAACGACATTTAAATAAGTGTTTATAATTGAAAACATTTTCTCTTCGAAATGTCCTTGTCCTCATACCTAAAAGTTCTACAATCACCAAACTCACTCATAAACGATAAGAACCAAACCAAGCGAAGATTTCTAGCACCTCGCCACGAACGCACGCTTGCATTACCCATCGGCCAGTGCGCTCAACCGGAAATTAACCAGCGCCATCTCTTGGCCGGTTCATTGTCACTTAACAGATGCTCCGCTGATTAACATCTGCTGCAAATACCAAGAAGAGGAAATGCGATAGAGACTGAGCAGCTTGTTGGGGGAGCGGGAGAAGATGATAAAGTTTAAATGAAATGCTCGAGAAGATTAGCTCAGTCAATTACGTTAATGAAGTCGTTGCTTAAACAGGTGGAATGTCTCGTGTAACATGCAATCTCATTCTTTACGAACCTGCTCAAACAACAAATTCAACTAATTTGTGTAAGTAGCTCATTACTTGTAATACCATTGCTTCTTTTCAGAAAATGTTACCAGTAGCGAAGTCTGGCCATGGACGAATTGAGTTTGAGTTTATTTTTTAAGTCCAATGCACAGAAAGGCTAATCGGGACAGCACCTACAGCTTGAAGTACTTAAACTTTACATCTTTACAACAACGCAACCTTACATACACACTTAATCATTATCTTCAACACATTCGCAAACAATATGAGAGAAAGAAGGTAAAGATTCCACATTTTGGTCATTTTGAGCTGAGTTAGCCATTTTATTACTTAAGCTAAGCTTCATCAACTGACACAGAGACAGCAAACATGCTCCCTCTCAGCTCGTAGTACTAGTCAGGAAACACCATTGAGGGGAAGAAGGAAAATGTTCCTGGAATGTTTCCCTTTTATCTCTCAGCACCTCGACAGTTACGTTTGCTCTGCTGTTTGTTGTGCGATTGGGTTTTGTTTAATAATTTGTTTTGTTTTGTTTCATAATTATTCTGAAACCAGTCGTAGCAGGTTTCAAGGGTTGTGTTGTGCGTTTACATGTACAGTCATGGAAAAAAGTTCTTCCCCATAAGGCTTTAATAGGAGCAAGTAATGCAGGAGGGTAGGCAACACATATTGCACCCTTCGATGATCGGGTGATTTTGCCTGTCTTAACACCGAGAAATGTGTTCCACGCGAAGGTGAACATGACAGGAAAGCAAAGAGGGTCACGTGACTATTGGTTACGTGGAGTGTTGTGCTTCTCCATGTCCCCAGTTCTTGATCCACATTGCAGAAAAAGTAGAGCTGCATGCAATATATGAAAATAGGTTGTTTTCAACTACACGCTTAATTATAATTTTCCCAATTGTAAATCTATCAGACGTGTCTCCCGATTTAGTCGGGACAGTCTTTTACTTTGAATTCCTGTTTGTCATAGGCGTAACTTGACGGGAGCAGAAAGGGCATTTGTAACCCCCCCCCCAAATCATTTTTCTTAAAGCTGCTAAAACAGGAATTAAATACTATGATTTGACGCGTCCAAAAAAAGTATTATATTGAAAGATTGTTCCCAAATACGTAGATAGCAATTTAATACTTTGAAAGTGTCTTAGATTTGTTTATTATGTCACATCTTAGTGTGGCACAGGTCTACTACAAAAGTGGAATTTCGTAATAGAAATATGAACCCACTCCTTTTATTTCGTAGCCGATTTCATCTTGAAACTGAAACTAAGAATATTAGTTAACAATGTCATTGGTAAACAATAAAAAAATGTGTTAGACCCAATTCTTTAATACCTTATCATAATCTTTATCGCAATTTTAAATTTTGTTGTAAGTCCACTTTATGCAAAAAAAAAAGGTAAAATTCTCACCTGTGCTTAGCGCTACGCCATGAAGGCGTATAGGGGGTGTGGGGGTAACGCCCCACACTTTCTTGATTCGTTCGTGAGTGGGGGTGATGTGATCAGCATCACGCCCCTGACCGCCTTTACCCCCAGAGTTTCCCCCAGGTACCCATGTCATTCGACGCTGGGTGGGCGCCGGGGCCGCTTCCAACGTTAGAAAAGTTACCGGGCTTGAACCGGCCGGGGATTGAACCCGGGGCCTAAAGCATGGTAGTCAGACGCGTTACCGACTGAGTCACCGGCACAGATAGACTAATCTGAACTGCATACAATTTAAAGGGGGATCCGAACCACTATGTGCGATCACCTGGTATCGTACCCGAGACCCCTTGATTACAAGGCCTTACCACTACGCCATCAGTGAGGCGCACACAATCTTTCTATTTCGACCTTTTTAAACCTATATGTATCATATAAGAGGTTGTTTAACGTTGCTATGCCTCTATCGATTATATTTAGCCAGTATTCGAGCACATAGCATCAGGTTTCATAGAATATAAGCTTCTCTTCCATTTTATGGTTTCCTGTCTGCAGTAGAAAAACTGGCAGGTTCCCATAGCTTTTCTTTCAATAGTCTTCCAATGGTTGCATATCATGTCACTCAAATTTGATTCATTCGTTTCGAACACAATCCCCGATGGCGCAGTGGGATCGTGGGCGCCTTGTAATTAAGGGATCCCGGGTTTCGATACTCGGTGGAGGAACATAGTGGTTCGGATCCCCCTTTAAACTGTAGGTCCATTCACGATTAGCCTAACAGGACATAAAGTGAACTTAAGACACCAAATCAAGCAACCAACACAATCCCGTTATTGTCCAGATTATCGAATCCAGAGCCTTCGTCGCGAATAACATAAGCAGGAAGACAACGTGAAATAACCGAACAGAAACAGAACCTAAAACCTACATCGGATAGATTGGATTAAGTCGACGATACAGCACGGGTTCTGAAATGAAAAAGAATACGAAAGTTGAAGGACCTCTATACGCAACCACTTTTCCTCCACTCAATGGGGAAGATATCCTTCTAGCTGAGAAGCCTTTACGTAGGAGTGCCCTGAGGGAACTTCAAGGCCACGACGATAAAGTGTTCTAGTGCAATGACGGGACCAAAACATACGTCAGATAGCTGTGTTCCTCCTTATTTCGTACGCCATTGAATACTGGAACACGTGACCTCGTCTTTGATAGAGCAGAAGCCTGCTTGCTTGCCACCAAACTTTAGTTCAGTGACCTTCGCCCGTAGTCAGCAAAAGTGAATGACTCACCATATACTTGTTGTCTGTGAGGCTACACAAGAATAGATATTTCGTTAGTGGCTGTAAGTATTGTTTCATCTGCAGTTATATCAGTTAACATTTCAATAGTTTTCTAATGGTTACGTTAGTGATAAACATGTAAATTAGTTCTCGAGAGTGAACGTTTTATCTATTTGAACGGGGGATTTTTATAGAGCCTGCATGTATTATTTTTTCCTGAAACAAGAAGAAATTCGAAGACGCAAAAAGAGTTGTATAAGAGTAGTTAACAAAAGGAAAAAAGAAGAAGAAAACGAAAATGTAAATGCTGAATTAAATTATGGTAGAGATCGTGTGAATAACATTTTGTCATGGGGCCTTCTCGATGGCGTAGTGATAACGTCGTCGCCTTGTAATCAGTGGATCCCGGGTTTGATACACGATGGATGCACATAGTGGTTAGTATCCCACTTTAAACTGGAGGTCGAGTCCAGATTAGCATATCTGTGCACCAAACCAAAACTAAGAAAGAAATTGTCACAGTGTAAGAAAATTTCATGTTCAACCAGATACGAAACAAAAGGGAATAATATATTGCAGGTTGGAGTTCACATCTGTAGCATCTAATCAGCACAATTATGAATCGCAACATATCGTATGAGATCCATTTTTATTATACATGTATGATAATATAAGAGAAGTAGAGGAAAGAAAAAACCAAGCGAAACACGGACGCCTTCTCCAGAATTTCAAATCTCGTTACATAAGGTTCTGGGTTGGAGTCCCGAACAGGCATGACTTTCTTGTTATTGCCCTTTTATCTGCTTCATTTCATCATAATTCATCGTTATGGTTTACCTGCAGGGGAAGAATAATGACAATAATTGCCAATACAAAGCCAATGACAAACAGAACAACTCGATTACGGAGATGCCAAGAAGAAACGAGACTTGACAGTTTCTCCGTCTCTCGGTTTGTCGAACTGAAAATTGCTCTTCCGTTCTCGGTCTCGATTAGTTAAATATAGAAATCGAAAATGTATGTGAATGAATATACATGTATTTTATATA
Source organism: Lepisma saccharinum (assembly GCF_977018435.1). NCBI lineage: Eukaryota > Metazoa > Arthropoda > Insecta > Zygentoma > Lepismatidae > Lepisma > Lepisma saccharinum. The sequence goes on from NC_139256.1 coordinate 39,305,781, forward strand.
TTCCGGTTTTTTAGGAGATTTCGTGAGAGATGAAATAAGTACTCTTCCATCGTATTTATTTTTATAATTTTTATTCCCTGTTCGATGATCGCGACGATAAGGACGAGTGACCATTACATGAAATTGATGACGAAATAGTCAAACACCCCCGACAAGGACGGTACTCAAACCCGGGAACTTTGGCGACGATATCGAATGTCAATCACTTAATGAGCTTGACCACCGAGCCTGCTTAATGTTGTTTCTGTCAGGTAATTCGTAATAACTGTCAATATCCCACACTCACTATCATTTGCTTCATAATTTATCTTATTGTTGTGATTAACCTGAATTCAAAGAATTAGTTGAAAGGCAAAAATGCAAGATTGAATGTCTCTGATGTTACTTCGTGCCGAATAATATGACGTGGTATTATGATATGAATTTATTAATATTTATATAATATGCCTATTCATTCCATTGATTGATCCCAATTGAGCACACAAAATATGCTATAATGTCCACTCCATGGAGGAGTGGTTAGCACAGCGCGCTACGATGCCATGGGTCCCTGGTTAGAATCTCGACTTGGGCGTGGGTGTCCTTGGTAAGTGTCCCTTCATCAATTTCATCATAGCATCACTCATCTTCATCGTCGCTATTTGCCAAAAGTGAAAGAATAGCAAATCTAAATAACAAACATCCAATCAAATCGAACATCTCTACCGATTTAATTCTATACGGTACCGAATTCCCACTTTATTACTGCATCTTAAGTCATTTTACAGCATCTCAATTGTTTTCCGATTCGAAAACCTTTGGAATGTTGTTTTGTGCAGTTGATTGTGCATTGTTTCGTTGTTGGGATTGTTTAATTAACGTCGCATTAATTAGTTTTAGACCAATCGTGACGGGGGAAGCAAGAGCACAAAGAAAGCGAAAAAGACAAGGAAGAGACCACGGCTTTCTTTAAAGATAGCATCCCGTGAATACAACTCAAGTGACTGCAGAATATTATGAATAAAATTTATTTCGCTTTTTCCTTTTATTTCCGTTTCAGTTATTTTACTTCGCTTTTCTTCTACTACTCGCGTTACTCGTGTCGGTGAGGAAGAATTATAAACTCGTGAAATGGACGATGGTACAAAAAATATATGCCTCTCCCACGGTTCGAAACTGTCAGTACAAAATGTTGTCTTATTTTTAAAATTTACGGGCAAATATGGTTTGTCACGTAGCAATTTTCGCTTATCTCTTTCTCAAGGGGTTCCATTGCCTCTCTGATGTCGTAGTGGTAACGTCTTCGCCATGCAATGAAAGGCTTCCGAATTCAGTACCAAATAGAGAGGCATTTGGTTCGAATCCCATTTTAATCTGTAGGTCCAGTGCATGAACTGGACTTAAACAATTAACGTGTGGCATGTGGTCTGTGATGAGAACCATCATTTCCGCGAACCTTCTTGACAATGACTCTAATATCACTTGAAAGAATAGTATTTCCTTACGAGTAGCTCTTGTCAAGAAACCAGTTCCTGAAATTTTCTTCTGGAGGCATCGTAGCACCCAGCTGTTTGTTGTGGCTGGGGCACGAGTCATGTGACTCATGCTATCAAAGCTCAATCCTTACCGAGAACTCAGAATCACCAGGCAAACTTAAGCGAATATTTTGTTATTTGGGTTGCATAAACAACAGGCTTTAAGACGTTACGAAATTCTACGTCCCGTGGCCCAGGTATTTTTTTCTAAGACTGTACAAATGTCTGAATCCAAGTCTGAGAGTTCAGTTGAGAGGGAGGATGTGGAAATATAAAGAAAGTTATGAACAGAGTTAAAACTGAGAGGAGAAGAATTCGTGACAACTGAAGGCAAGTTGGTGGAACAGAAATCAGCATGACCAGAATGTAATTGTAAAAATATCTGTAACAATGTTCGACAGTTACTTTACTATCTTCGCAAGGACCGTATTATTAACCACAACAATACGATACCATAATACGAGGTGCAAAAAAGAAGCAGCCAATATTTGAAGTAAAATGTGTTCATGTTGCAGGTTCACCACTATTTGAAGAAAATATTGTGTTACTTAAAAGTTATTATCGCATCATAACTGGTGATGAGACATGAGTGTATGAGTATGACATGCAAACAAGTCAACAATCTTCGGAATGGCGCTTCGAAAATGAAACAAAACCCAAAAACCACGCCAAAGTCGCTTAAAAATTAAGGTCATGCTCATTGTTTTCTTTGATTATCGTGGTGTTGTGCACTCAGAATTCCTTCCAGCGAGATAAACTGTGAACAAAGAGTTTTATGTGAACGTTATGAGGCGTCTGCGTGAGAATGTTCGCCGGAAAAGACCAGAGTTATGGAAAAACAATTCTTGGATTTTACACCACGATAATGCGTCATCGCACACGCCGACTCTTTTTCGCGAGTGTTTGGCCAAAAACTCAACACATGTCCTCACCCAAGCCCCATATTATCCACATATGGCTCTGCGTGATTTATTTATCTTTCCGCGACTCAAGTTACCACTTTGGGGAAGGCGTTTTGAATCAATTGAATGCATTAAAGGAAATTCGCAGAAGGAACTCAGGGCGATACTGTCTTCTGCGTTTGAAAAGTGTTTTGAAGACTGGATTAAGCGTTGGCATATGTGTATTGCATCTGATGGGGCCTATTTTGAAGGCGACAAAATAAATGTTGATGATTAATCACGTATGTTGTGTTTTATTCACAAATTCCGGGTACTTTTTGTACGTAGTAGTATAAAAATTTGTTTGGTCAGAACACTTATCTTGCTTTCATACCTTTCCTAGAGCTTCCAAAATAGTTCTATCTTATTGAAGCCATTCCAATAGACCTCTTCCTCTCATCAAAACAACTCTACGCCTATTCATAATAGTTCAAACTAAGCTTATTCCTCATATACGCCCACCCTACACGACTCATTCCAATTACAATTACAATATCTTAAATCAACTTATCCATTAAAATTTCTCTCTCACTTCCCCAATAATCATAAATATAATCAAATGTCACACATTGCCTTCCTTTCTACGTAACTTTTATGTAGTCTAAATTCAGTGGTCAGAAGTAGCGAGCTACTTGTAGCGTCGCTACTGTAGCTAGCTACAAAATTTGTAGCTGTAGCTGTAGCGACGCTACATTTTGAAAATTGTAGTTGTAGCGGTAGCGAAGCTACAAAATTCCTGTAGTTGTATCGAAAATTTCGCTACAGCTACATTTTTTCTCAGCATTTTGAGGTGAATTTAATGTGGCAACAGCGTCAGAAAAATCGACAATAACCCTTAATTTTGCAGGAGGTTCATTAAGACAGTCTGTTACATGAAGACACAGATTATCTAGATTGTAGATCATAGATATCTGCGTAATTTATTTAATTAGTATCTGAATAATTTAGATATTCACATAACTAACTGACATATATGAATATATTCCAGCTAACAGCTACGTTTTTTTTTTATCTGCATCGCTATTTTGGAGAAAAACATGCCTCGTTTGCTGCACCGCTGGAAAAAGTGCCTCGTTTGCTTCACCCCCGGAACAAATCCTGTGGATATCCATGGTGTAAGATACATCAAAATGTCATTAATTGCTGTGTAAAATATAACTTGCAGTGCAAAAACGAGCGATGGATTTTCCACTGCACTGACAAGGGAATAGTGCCAGCAATAAATGGCTCAGTACGTTAACAGCATTGATCATCGTCAGTATACAGAATCTCACCAGCAAGAAATTATTGTTACAAGAATGATATACAGTTTCTGGAATTACAATTATTGTCGCGATAATTTTTGTTCACAAATTTTAAAATTACAATACGTTTAGAACACTCAGGTTTACACGACAGTTTCCTAAATATATTTTATCATATTGCAAAAAGTATGCAGAAACGACAATTTTCTTTAGTTAATATACATTGTTTTCAAATTTATGTATTTTTCCTACTTTGCTGTAACTTTTGCTAATCATGACATTCTCATCATCATCATCATCCTTCGCCGTTTCCTGCCTCTGGCTTGGTCTGCCTCTTCATTTTTTCCTGGTCTTCCACCACTCCTCTCTTTCTACTGTGTTCCAATCTTGTCCTCTTCTCCTAACACTCTCTGCTATCTGCTTTTTTCACCAACATCTTGGTTTCCCCCTTGGCCATATTCCCACTCCTTTTGCATTATAAGCTCTTACTGGTAGTCTTTCTGCATCCATCCTCTTCATGTGTCCGAACCATCTCATGTGTGCCTGATCTAGTCTGTCCTGAAGCTTCACCACACCCACTGCCTGTCGGATCTCCTCATTCCTTATTCTATCCCTTCCTCAAAAGACTCCTTAAAAATTTCATCTCCACTGCCCGCATCTTCTTCTTGTTTCTCTATGACATTGTCCAAGTCTCTGATCCAGTAATTACTGGCACATAGTATGTGTTATATATTACCTTCTTGCATTTCATAGGTACACTCCTGTTCCATATTAATCTTCGAACGCTTTGATATAGTCCACTACCCATTTGTCCTCTTCTGTTTACCTTCTCATCTATTCTTCAACTTCTCTCAATCATGACAATGAGTATGAATGGTTTATTTAATTATTCTCTTATCTAGTCGCTTTCTGCCACTTTCCGCTAATTGTAAGTACGAGGAAGAATGTTGTATGATGAGCAGTGTGGGGAATGGAGGAGCAGGACGATCCCATCCTCCCAACTTGGCGTGTTTCCTAGTTTTTGTGTTGAGTCCATTTTATGCATAGATAAGCTGATCGAGACTGGATCCGAACTACTATGTGCCTCCGCTGGGTATCGAACCTGAGGCCCTTTCGTAATCAAAGGGCTCCAGGTACATTTCATTCAAAATGCTGCCTTCCTATCAGTCTACAAAAAATGAAATATTTATTCTGAAGAAAAATATGTTGATGTGAACATGAATACGTAATCCTACCAAATTTTATTTGTGTATAGTTTTAATCATTAATTTGGATAACAACCTAATTGCAATATTCATATATCAAATTTGAATTGATATGCCACTTTCATACGTATGGTATTCTCAAAAACTATAGTAAAAATAAGTAACTGAAGTGACAATGCTTTCAAAATTATTGAATGATGGGAATCATATTAATAAATAACAGAATTTATTTACCAGTAGTAGGATATTTTTAATACCCATCCATATGGTTGTTTTTAATTTTTTTATGCAGAAGTAGCGAGTAGCGAACAGGAGTAGCGTAGCGAGCTACTTTTTGGTAAATGTAGCTGTAGCTGTAGCGAAGCTACATTTTGGAAGAGTAGCTGTGGCTGTAGCGAAGCTACTTTTAAAATGTAGCGTTCTGATCACTGTCTAAATTCTACTTACATACAATACTATACCACACTTTAACTCATGCAAGAATGTTTATCCATTTCGATGACTTCTGTAACCACCTTTGAAGTGGAAGATAGTTACAAATGGTAACTGCACTAAATATAGCAGAGTATAGCAGAAGACCCTTGAATACATTCGACCAGAGGTCTATGTTGTTTCAATAATTAAAACATGTTTTGAACTATGACAATAAGCTTATGTATTACATAATTGTTCAAAGAATTCTTGAATCTATTTAATTAACATTCATTATAATTCAAATAGAAAGCATGGTCCTTATTTGACAAAGGACAACTAAAGTATAATTATTATTACAAAACATCGCAACTATTTCTTGTCTCTTACAATCTAATACTAATATATATCTAATACATCAAATAGCAATATTTCGATAATGACCTTTCCAGATTGCCAAGGAATATAAAGTTTAACATAAATAGGCTAATAGGGACTGTATCTACTTGATATTTACAGGTCGATAATGTTAATAGATGATTAATATGTACCAACAGCTTTGGGCCTCTTTGCAGAACTGATTAAGAGAGCCCTTTATAAATCATGCTTCATAATGATTCCCTCTAGTTTCCAGTATGCAAGATTTTTACGCACAGAGGAATCTAACGAGAATCCAACAACACCATTGTGTTGTATTATGCAAGAAAAATCGAATTAATTAAATAAAAATTTGTTACATATTATCTACATTTTGATAAATTGTGTAAAAATTTGTAATACATTTTTTTGTACTTGCTAAAACATTAAAACATGGGTCCCTTAGTCCACCACGGACTCTATTTCCTTCAAAGGGGAGACTCTTGCATCACTACAGACAATGTTTGTCTACTGGTTACATTAACCATTTTGCAAAATATTGTGTGAATTGTATTATATTATAGTTGAAATACATGTTTTGACACCTGACAAACAAATAGGAATCCCTTGATTGATCAATGGCTTCTTGGATTACAATGTCATCATTAATATTTCATATTAAGTTTCATAGAAATATATTATTTTAATAGGACGCAAATAATTTACAATTATAAGTTCAATTATTCATTCTCTTTAACATTTCTGTAGATCGTTTGGCTCCCAGGGCCGACTTCAGCCGCCCCATAGCTATGACTCTTAACTTGGACCATAAGAATACATTGAGGACAATGCGAGCGAAGCGAGCAAGACAATTTTACGAAATGTTTTTTTTATTTGTATAAAATTTGAAATCGAGGGGGGGGGGATTGCCCATCTGTGCCCCTTGCAATGCCTCTGTCCCCCTGTGTTTTCTGCACTGTTTCTGAGTGTCTCTTCATCATTTTTTCGTCATTACTCATTGTTGTGATTAGCTATAAGTGGCAGAAAAGCAACGCTAAGTAACAAAAATCAAATATCCACTCCCTCTCTCTACCACATGAATCACTATTACCAAAAGGTAGACTTTGGAAACAAAAATTTAAGCAGTTCCAAGTTCATAGCAACACATCCATGAAAAACATCCGAACACAGTTAGCCACCTTTAATGCAAGACTACTCAAAATGTCACAACTGTTCTAGATACTGGAAATTGCGAATCATTTCCATAAGTCTGAATCTGGAAGCCAATTCCCCCTCCCCCAATCCTGATACGACATTATACGGAATCCCATACACCATAATAAATCACAAAATAAATATGGGTCTCTGTTATGTTGCTAGAGTAACAATTGTAAAGATTAGTGAGAATTCGAAGTAGGAATGTGTTCTGTATTTTTCAAAAGGGGGGGGGGGTTTGCAAACAGGCTCTCAGGAAGGCAGTTGCCCCTACTGCCCCCCTCTAGCTACGGGCCTGTATATGCAGAAGATACAATTCAACCTACAATTGTATCAATACATGCTGTATAAAACACATCTTATTACTAACTGTACACCTTCTCTGCCACGTCGGTCATTATGACAGAAATATGTGTCTCGAACATTGTTGCTCCTAGCGTGCCGTCGGTCACGAGTATAGCAATGATGCGCATAAGGCATGACCGACAAGATTTTGGCTGTTATATCTTTACAGGAAAAAAAGCGAAATTTGCGAATTTGCGAAATAAAGTCCAATAGCCACTTTGGCACAGGAGGAAGGAATTGGTGAAACCATCCTGGCAGGGAAAGTGTTAAGAAACCTGTAGAACAAGACAACTTGTAAAAACCGAACAATAAAGAGAAAAGAAAAAGGGTGGAACCGACATTCGCGAAAAAGCTCCAGGACATAAGCTCACTACAATACCCTCACTTTCTCTGCATATTAATTGCTTCGAGGAATAGTCGAAAAAAGGTTTCCCTAGTCTGCCATGTGCAGAGATTTTTATTCTGGAGAAGGAACATGGAATGGGCAGAAAGAGGCATAATTACACTATTTTTTCACATAGTCCCCAGCAACATTCAGGCACTTGACATACCGCTTCACAAGTTTCAAGATACCCTGTTCGTAAAACTGTGTGTCCTGTTTATGGATGAAGTTGAGTACGGCAACTTCCACTTCTGCTGTTGTGGTGAGACGCTTCCCTCCCAGTGTCTTCTTCAGAACAGGGAAAAGGTGGAAGTCACTGGATGCAAGGTCAGGACTGTAGGGCAGGTGGTTCAGGCTCCCCCAACAGATTGTGGCAAGATGGTTGACCGTTGCTGCCGCCGTGTAGGATGTCGCGTTGTCGTCCAAGATAAAGACGCCTAATGTCAGAAATCAGGTACTCATTCGTAACGAACACAGCTCGTACTTCGTCCTTTGTCCACGATTGCAACACACCTCTTTCTCCGTGCCGGTTGCGCACACACTTCTCGACTCTTCTTGTCAACAGTACGCTGGCGCCCCTGCAAGGCAAAAGTCGTGCGTCGGGCAAAAAAAAAAGAAGAATGTTGCCCGCATAACCATGAAATATTACCATCCCAAAATCTCCACGCTTTCTGGAAATACAGACACGGGAAACATTTTGTCCGACTACCCCTCGTATCAATGATTTGGTCCAACATTTGGAGACACCGGGTCCCACTTTCTTGCTCATAGTGATCTGGTAACACTAGCAAGTAGAGTGTAGGAAATCCAGCTCCGTGAGCTTTAAGAGGTGTCTGGCAAGATAATGAGAAAGTACAAATTGGATTACACTTTCCAAGGATACTGCCAGAGAACCAAGTCCGAACGTGTTCCAATATTGAATCCTTTTCTGAACGACTTCAAGAACTTCAGCATCATCTGTTTTACCTCCAGACTTGCGAAACACACCCTCTCTCTCTCTCTCTCTCTCTCTCTCTCTCTCTCTCTCTCTCTCCATGAGTCTTTCTCTAGGTAAATTGGCCATCGGAGCGAATCCAGAGCATCACTTAGGCCCCTGACTTTGTCTTCCCGTGTTCTCAGCCTCATTTACACATCTCGCCCGAGAGTCTCAGGCTTCGGGGTGAGGATCGCCTACCCTATCGCAGGAGTCTCTCAGCATCCTAAATGCAAAGTTCGGTTTCCACCCATAATGAGATTTCTCGCGTCTCCTCTGCTAACAATGTTACCGCTTCCCCCCATCTTCCACCGCCAAAGCCTCATTCAATGCAGGGGGTGCAGAGAGAAAAGGGGAAGGGAGAAGGATGCTCCTGCGAAGGGCATCAACTTCAATGGAAGACCGATAGTGCAATTCTTCCCGGACCAAGCGCCTCACTTAAACATGAAGTTCCTTGTAGTTCCAAATGGCTTGCTTCCTTTGCAATCTCCTTAGAGAATCGAGTCTGTTGAACTTCTGTCTACTCGTCCTAATGCTCATGTTAAACAGATCGATTTCGAAGTTTCAGGAGGGATCCGAAGGTTCTCTCTCTGCTCGTATCTCTTCATTTTGGAAGCCATAAACTTATATTTTCGCATCGGAAGCAAACTTGCTAATCGATCGCTCCTCAGTTCCCACGCGTTGCTGGCGTCAGCTTTTTTATGTATTTTTACCAGAAAAGCTTGACGAACAATTCGATTGAGTCCTAAGACAACTTCAATTTTTTTAAGCAAGGGTTTGTTGGTGAAATAAGATCACAAACTTGGAAAAGTGAATCAGGTTTAAAGGTACTTATGTCCGTCTTCACTTCCCGATCGACTTCCAGCTTCCTTACTTGAAGATCGTGTAAGAACTTTCTCGCTTTCATTTCCCGATAGGATTAGAAACCGTCTTTAAATCCATACTTGAGACCATAGAACTACCAATCAGAATTGAGGAGCTCACTGGCCAGCTGAAGTACGAAAAAAAGAAGAGGAAGAGCAATAGATGTTCTAGATGTTCGACTGTTTATTTCAAGGCAGCCCCTTTTTTATATTCGACCAATACCAACTATATACAAGACTAATTATATATAAATAGTTCCCATGTCTAAATTTCATACTGTTATACTGATATTTTATTTTCACAGCAGCACACGAATACTATTTTGAACTGAACAGTCACATACGTATGTTTGCTGCAATATATGAACTGTGCTGTGTGTAAAACACCAGGTAGCTCCGCAGGAAATTAATCTGAGTGTTGTAATGATGTATGAATTACGAATAGCAAAAAAAATATCTAAAATCAGAAAAGAATTTGAATTAGCCAAGGAAGCTTGTCCGACATTAATATTTTTCGTTACAGCAAATGATCTGATTTCTTAAATAATATTTTTTTCAAATGATATTGCTTTTGATTAATACAGAAAATCTAGAGGAAAATACAATACGCATTCTGCAAAATAAATGCTTCAACTATTGCATCTACAGGACAAGCTTCTTGACACATTCCACAGTAAATGCACTTGATCATATCCAGGGCTGGAAAAATCCTGGTCGCAAGGTCGCCATGGCGACTAAAATTTCAGCCTGGCGACTGTGATCTTATGCTGTAATATGTACGAAATGTTGATGATTCTAAGTTCAAATTGCAGTACAGCGTAAGTTAGCAAATGATTTTTTTTTAAAATCAACGTTGTGAACATTCCAGAGTGTCAGTAATAATTTCTTACTCTTTGTCCCCCAATACCCCATTTCCTGTTTTCTCGAATGATTTAGCTATGTTTTGAATACAGTGATGCTCAGCTTCTTATACAGAGTGTTTCAAAAGTTGAACAACCAAAACTTTGAAAATGTATATTGAAAACCGTAAGAGATATTTACACCGGGTTTTCTGCATTATAAAGTCTCATTTATTGAGATATTTTTCAATGCTTAAAATTATCAGTTTTCTCCATAGAGAAAATTTAGATAAATTAATAACTGGCGGAAGGCAGCGTTAATTTTTTTTTCAGAAATGCACTTTTGAATGAGAAAAATACGTAATAAATTATCGAAGGGTCATAATTAGACATTTGATGACTGATGCCATGTCAAGCTGTCATTTGCGACCAATATTGGTCATGTGCAACATTTGATGGATTTTTTATTGGCAATTTTATGGGTTGAGTGAAAAAGTGCCATTTTTGGGACATATATGGTAATGCTAGCCGGTCGAAATATTGTCAACAGACGCTCGCCACATGTGCCTAAGTATTGGCTATACATTTACGTGAAAAATCATAAACCAAGATTTTGTGCCGAAATTAAACTCTTTGAGAGAATCCTAGTCTGCCTCTGGTTACACAGAATTCCCTTCGCTCACTTTCGACGCTACTATGCCTTTTCTTTTAATTGATTCAGCATGGCATATTCTTTGGAGCAGCGCGTGTGCATTGCTGAAGAGTATTTTACTACTAATTCTTACACTCATCTGCAAGAGGTTTTCCAAGAAAAACCCCCTGCTTCTGCTGTACCTCACAAAGCAACTGTTTTACGACTAGTCAAACACCAAGAAATGATCCCACAAATTGTTAAGAGTTGGTATTATTATTGAAGATTAGGGACACACAGGAGATGTACTACATAGAAATTTTCAGCGAAAAGTGCAGGCTCGACCAGGACTCGAACCTGGGTCTCTGGCACACCGTACGATTTCTATAACCACTGAGCTACTGAGCCGGCCTGGCCTGGCCTCGCCTGATTTTTCGCTGTCGCCGTTTTACCTGCGTGGAATCGTCTCTTCCAGTGCTACCGCAACGGGATCTGTTGCCTTTGAAACACAGTAGACTTCGACGTTGCCTGGTTCCTCCCAGCGGGAAATGTACTAATTAGTAATTTTCAGCGAAATATGCATTAACATCTCTACGCTGGGAGGAACCAGGCAATGTCGAAGTCTACTGTGTTTCAAAGGCAACAGATCCCGTTGCGGTAGCACTGGAAGAGACGATTCCACGCAGGTAAAACGGCGACAGCGAAAAATCAGGCGAGGCCAGGCCAGGCCGGCTCAGTAGCTCAGTGGTTGTCGGCCCCTGTGGCGGAGTGGTTAGCACATCGCGCTACGACGCCAGGGGTCCCGGGTTCGAATCCTGGCTCGGACATGGATGTTTGTGATTGTCCTGAAAAGTCCTGAATTTGAAATATGAATGAAATGATATGAGAGAATGAAGTGTGATGGGGGAAGTTTCCGCTTAGGGGCTTTCCTTTAAAATAAAAAAATAAAAAAATAAAATTAAAATAAAAAATAAAAAAGTGGTTAGAACAATGCCACGGTATAATAGAGACCCGTGTTCGAGTCCTGGTCGAACCTTCATTTTTCGCTGAAAATTTCTACATTGTTATATATTGTTGAAAATCAATTCTCAGATGTTTTCAGCAAATTAACAATATTTTTAAAATAATGTAATTGCTTTTATTTGGATACATGCTAACATAAATTTATTAACCCAGTGATAGCGTACATGATTAGTTTAGTACAGAAAACTTGGTGTAAATACCTCTTACGGTTTTCATGCTATACATTTTCAAAGTTTGGGTTGTGCGACTTTTGAAACACTCTGTAGTATGCACAATTGCTAGTAGGTAGTTTCCTGGCGCCTGATTTTCAGAGCGGCGCCTAGCTTTGAAGAAAATTTTTCGAGCACTGGTCATATCTATGTCATACTTAGTCGTCCTATTAGCATCCAATCTAGCTTCAGCCTCACTCATAGCGTAAGTTTTGCTAGGAAATAAGTATTATATAGAGACTTCATAAAGTTTCCTGTCTTTTTGAAATGCTCAAAACACTTACAAATTTTGTCATATGTGTGTGTGTGTGCGTGCGGGGGCGTGTGTGAGTGTGAGTGTGAGTGTGTGTGTCTGTAAACGACCATCGGCGTGCAAGTAAGTTCATTCCGCATTTCGGCTGGACCTTACCTGTTCTGCCTGAGCCAGTACAGTACGCCCCTGCTTATTACGTACTACTGTACTCTAAAATGTGCAAAGTCACGTGGTATTCACACGAGTGGTTACCAGTTGATAAAGTAACATCATAGTTGTAGGTGCATATACTTTTGAGAAACTGCAAGGGTCTCCCCCGATGGAGTAGTGGTAGGGCTGTAATCAAGGATACCTTGGTTCGATCTCCGCTGGAGGTAGGCCCATTTCCATTTCCGACTAGTCTATCTGGACACCAACAGCAAAGTTGCATTATGTGTTTGTTCGGCTTTCAAAGATTCCTCAGCAAACACCCCTGTATTTGTTTGTCATATAAGCAACTGGATGTAGATATCAGCAGCTATGAGAAATTCATAAATGCTTAATAATACATTTTGTCATTCTTTTCCGGGTCTTGAAGCACTGCTACTGGTCTCTTAGGGATGGCCAGATCCGGAACTTTCGGATCCGGATCCGTTTGGCATCCCACATGAGCGCTTCTTTGGAAAGTAAGAATGTGTTTATAACATATTGTTACCTGCTAATATATATATATAATATACATACACATCTATATTTAATATATATATATATATATATATATATATATATATATATATATATATATATATATATATATATATAGTGCGCGTGAGCGATTTGTAATTAATACACTTACAAGGAAGGGAGGTTATCTAAGTGTTCCCTCCGATTTCCATGAAACTTGGCAGGTGTATAGAGGGACCCAAAGGAAGAAATAGCTACGTGTTTTTTTTGTTTCGGTTAAATAACTGTTTTAGGGGGCAACCCCCATCAAATGTCAAAATGAAGACAAATTGACGAGGGAATCTGACCCCTGTTGTGTCCCACTCCGATTTCCATGAAATTTGGCAGGTGTATAGAGGGGTCCAAAGGAAGAAGTACGTGTTCTTGTGTTTCAGCTAAAAAACTGTTTTAGGGGGCAACCCCCCCCCCCCGCTCAAATGTCAAGATGAGGAGAAATTGAAGTGGGGATCTGACCTCGAAACCACGTAAATATGGCATAGGAAGAAACAGGGGGCATAGGATCCCTCTATACACCTGCCAAATTTCATGGAAATCGGAGGGGGACACAGGGGTCAGATCCCCACGTCAATATGTCCCCATCTTGACATTTGAGGCGGGTTTTGCCCCCTAAAACCATTTTTTAGCCGAAGCTTAAAAACACGTATTTCTTCCTTTGGGGCCCTCTATACACCTTCCAAGTTTCATGAAAATCGGAGGGGGACACAGGGGTCAAATTCCCAGTTCAATTTGTCCTCATTTTGATATTTGAAGGGGGGGTTTGCCCCCTGAAACAGTTTTTTAGCTGAAATAAAAAACACCTATTTCTTCCTTTGGGCCCCTCTATACACCTGCCAAGTTTCATGGAAATGGGAGGGGGACACAGGGGTCAGATCCCCACTTCAATTTGTCCTCACCTTAACATTTGAGGGGGGTTGCCCCCTAAAACAGTTTTTTAGCCGAAACAAAAAACATATATTTATTCCTTTGGGCCCCTTTATACACCTGCCAAGTTTCATGGAAATCGGAGGGGGACACAGGGGTCAGATCCCCACTTCAATTTGTCCTCATCTTAACATTGGGGGGGGGGGGGGGTTGCCCCCTAGAACAGTTTTTTTAGCCGAAACAAAAAAACACGTATTTCTTCCTTTGGGCCCCTCTATACACCTGCCAAGTTTCATGTAAATTGGAGGGGGAACTTAGATAACCTCCCTTGTTAGTCTTGCACTTTGTAATTATATAACACTGCATATATTATAATGTTTTATTTTAATTTTTAAAACTGTAACTGTAGAACAATTGTATAAGTTTTGTATAACATATCTATCTTGTTAAATGTGTTAAAGGTTTCATTCTGGAATGGAATGTCTCACATTTATGTTTGTTTCCATTTCCAATACATTCGAATGAATACATATTCGTTTCAATAGAATTTACAAAATCACCTCTGACATTTTATGTTAAACAAGCAAGATTATTTTTGTGCACGAGTGTGTTAGCCGATACGTAGCAAATTATTTTAGGAACAACACTTGAAAAAAAATCTTGTAGGACTAACAAATGAAAAATTTCTTTGTAATCGAAGATCATAATACCTTTTAAGATATGGTAATATTATAATGGGATTGAGATACGAAACTTTTGGATCCGGATTTTCTGATCCGGAACTATCGGATCCGGATCCGTTTGGGCATCCATAGTCTCTAAGGGCCTTCCCGCAACACTGGGAAAATGCTGTAGTTATTTGAGCCATAGGATAAAAGAAGAAGAGGCTCCGTATGCATGAAAAAAAGCATTTGTTCTTAAGTGTACTTTATATTTAGCCATAAATTATAATTTTAGCGAGGAGCATACTGTTCGTAAAACATTACTTCATCCAAGAATGTCACGTGTTCATGCATGTTCCAAACGACAATAATTGGATAATAAACCTTTTCGAGCAAGGCCTCATCTCCAGGAAAGTATCAACTCAGGGCAAGCCCCGACACCCACTAACCTGTTGGGTGAGATGAGTCAAGGCAAATCTATAATAAATCTTTTCCTGCTCCCACAAAAATAGGCAATAGTTTGGCTGGAGAGTTCAATGAACAAACCGATCTTTAACACAATTTCTTGTTTCAAACAATTCGATCCTTGAAAGCTATTTCTTTAAGTATTATTGATAAATGTTTTACAATTGCAAAACTAAGAGAAGTAAGGAATGTTCAGCAAAATCAGTACCTTAGCATTTTAATTACACAGTATAAAATGTGAAATATATATGAAGACTTATGGTTATAATAAGACTTATTTCGGTAAATTTCTCGTATCGGACAAACGGATTTCTTCAAATTTACAGGAGAAATTACTTACAGAATGCAGTTTC
This sequence comes from Lepisma saccharinum, assembly GCF_977018435.1. Taxonomy (NCBI): domain Eukaryota; kingdom Metazoa; phylum Arthropoda; class Insecta; order Zygentoma; family Lepismatidae; genus Lepisma; species Lepisma saccharinum. Next base: position 39,321,250 of record NC_139256.1, read on the forward strand.
TTTAGACTTGTGGAAGTTCGGGGAAGTGTTTTCTCGCATCGTTCATTGAATTTTGCCGGTAAATCATCTATTTTTCTATATAAATGTGTGACCGATGCACGAAAGCTCTTGCATTCATTTACTTCCAGGTGGATGTAGCCTGTGTGTGATGACGTAATCCCGGTCAGTGTTTCCAAACACATGTTTTTGTAACTGAAGAAGGTACGTTTCCGCAAATGGTTTGTGGGGCTATGTGTCAATGGTTCGTGGGGCTATGTCTCAATGGTTCGTGGGGCTATGCGTCAATGGTTCGTGGGGCTATGCGAGAATGGTGTGTGGGGCTACTCATATTTTTTCGAAACTTATTTTTAACTATTGTAACCTATACGTGACCCTACCTAACCTAACCTTACCGGAAATAGTAGGTGGGGCTATGTATGAATGGCTCGTGGGGCTATGCGTCAATGGTTTGTGGGGATACGTAGGTATTTTTTGGTGCAGTGGGGTGGAAACACTGCATGCCGAGTACGATAGTGAAACTGTGACCGCCATTTTGTTTGTTACCGAAGGCAAAAAGAAACGAAGAAAACTTACTCTATATGTCGCAAATAGAGCTTATTTCCGTGAAATAAGCGAAATGCCACCTTCAGCAATGTTTCTCAATGCAGAATACGTAAGTACGAATATTCAAATTAAATGAACTAGCAAATGTCAGCCGTTTGTCTGATACGAGAAACTTACCCTTATTTCTTCATTTCAAGTTTTATTATAAAGAAAATAAGATGCTGCCATCTATTGCTACTTTTTTAAAACATTTGAATCTAGCAAGTCATTCGATCCGCCATAAAGTATGTATACGCGTGTGCAGTTTGAAATGGAAACTTAGAAAAATAATTATATAAAATACCGGAACAATGAAAAAGTAATAATTATCTTTCTTCGTTCTCTCCCTGTTCAAAATTTAATTACAACAGACTTCAATCGTCGCGTTTAACGATTATAGTCTGCACCAATTGTTGCGGGGAAGAGAAACAAAAACATTCTTTAGGGACTCTCGATACTTCGAAATCTCAGGTCATGTAGAATCAAACTTGTACATTGGTTTTACATTGGTTAACAAAAGGCAAAAGGCTCACTGAGGCTTCCCCGAGAGGGTTGGGGGAAGGGGTAATTTGCCCCCGCTAGATCTTATCTACGAGGGAAAGAAAACTGTCTTTGCCGCCCAGTTTTTGGCGGCCCCCCTAGTTTTGGAACCTAATCGCCGCCACTGACAGAAGGTATAAGCGAATGAGTACGCTTAGCCACAGGGTACACGGCGTATACTCAGCAAAGCAAGTCAAACCAAGTCAAAAAGTGCAGATATAAAGAATCAAATTTTATGTATGTGCAATCACATAGTTTGAGATATTCAGTAGACTAACTATAAGTCTACACACAAATCGCCTTTACGGCTTACGTGGACAAGTTTAGTTCGAATTTTAAGCTTTAGAAGTCTTCGATATCAAATATACCAGAAAAAATGTGACAGATTTATAAGACAAAAAGTATAATTTCTTAATTCTCTCGTTACTTTTAATACTCCTTTCACTTTATGTTCTCTTTCTCTCTCTCTCTCTCTCTCTCTCTCTCTCTCTCTCTCTCTCTCTCCTTCTCTCTCTCTATTTTATTTATATAGCAGCTGTTTCTGTCTTCCGTAAAACAATCAAACATTCAGGAAGAAGATGGAATTAGGTCGAAGGTGTAGCATGATTACTGCCTATCAAGACTTAGGTAAACTCCGCGCGTTTACTTCGTTAACATCCAAGAACTGAAGGAAGCCGCCGCCACGAACGTGGGTGCGGTTAAACAGCGGGTGAGTTGCTTTCATCGTTGTTAAGTGTCAAACTGCTAATGGGCCCAGCCGTCATTCTGCTCGTTTACTCCACGTGGAGTCTCAGTCACATGACTGCGGATACGCTGTTGACGTAGTGTCAATTTGTTGTTTTCAACTTCAATGTGGAGACTGTGGGAAGGTACTAGTGCGGGGCGCTGGAGAGTAGATGTGGCGACACTGTACGTTGAATGTGATTGTTGCAGCTGGTGGGCGCGCTCCGTGGATTCCAAAGCCAGCCGGTCGTTAACGAAGCTAGCGCGTCGACTATAAACACAGCCATTTACTCATTTTTGCCTTGCTTTTCTACACTTTTGGCTAATCACGACGATAAGGATGAATGATGATTAGATTTAATAATTACAATCGCAAGGAAACAAGTGCACATTGCACAGTGGTTCGGATCCCACTTTAAACTGTAGGTCCAGTCCCGATTAGCAAATATGTCCATAGACCTAAAACATCAATTCAAACTCTTGGTCCCGGGTTCGATACCCGGTGGAGGCACAATTGGTTCGGATCCCACTTTAAACTGTAGGTCCAGTCCTGATTAGCCTTACTGTGCATAAAGTTGACTTAAAATAACAAATCAAATCAAATCAATTCAAACTCAATTTAATTAAAACAAAGAAGAATGTGTGCACAGGCCGGAGTTCGAACCCAGAAGAACCTTCATTGGCTAGTTCGTGAGCTCACCACGATACCACTGTCTCGTTCAAATTAACCATTTAACTCGCCACTTTTCAAAAGGACAAACACGATTCATGCCTGGCCCAGGATTCAAACCTTGAGGTTCTTTGACGCAGTAGCGACATACTTTAACCACTAAGCCACCGAGGTCAGCGTGAGCTCGACCATCGAGTCTGCTGCATATATAACCGACAGATACGAAATGGCGCCAAATGTATCCTTCGCCCGGGTAACAAAAATTGCCGATCTGCCCCTGGGGCGTAAAATTTTCAACTTCGATCCTTCTGGATCTAGGACCTCATTTCTTGATCTCAACGAGCTGATGTCTTTCCGGTGCAAACTTCTCATTATTTCCTCGAAATCCCGCCAGAGCACGCCACTTGTATCCCTTCGCTTTTCATTAGTCCGTCGAGAACAGAAGAACGCCAGAAGACAAGACTATCTTTCCGTGATCGCCTTCACTTGAGTGTTATAACAAGGACGCGCGTCTGTTAGAGAAATAATTACAGTCAGTCAAACAGGAATCGCGAGGAACAAGAATATTAATGCGATGTTGTAATTAAGGATGTGAAGTGGAATTTCCTCGGTGTTCCGGAAGCAAAATTCCAATTTAATTTCTTCCCCCTTCTGTGATGAGTCGACGCCATGACTAGGAAAAGTGACATTTTCTTCTGCTTTGCCTCCTCGCCCACTCGAATCTTCTGTTTCTCGATTTTGTGTGAACCTCCAGGGCACAGAAATTCTGGTTTCCTCTGCCTCTCTTCAAAGAGCATAAAGGCAATGTGGTTGCTTTCCAAGTGTTCTTCAAAGTACGCACAAAAAAAACTGTTTGTTTTTAAATTAAACTTTACTCTCGCTAGCGTGTGGTACAGTCAGGGACACTTCTGGATTGCAACAACCGCATTGAAAAATCGGGGGATCATTACAACCAAAGGATTTTATCTCGGCATGGGGGGAAGCAGAGTAAGATTTTTCATCTTGCCTTCAGTCATATGAACTTATATTTTCCCTTGGTTATTGATTTGCTTTATTTTACTTCGCTTTTTGTGCCACTTTTGGCTAATTTGCGAAGATGGGGATGAGTGATGATATGATGAAATTGATGAATGGACGAACACTAACAAACATCCATGCCCAGGCCGGTATTCGAACCCGGGACCCCTGGCGTCGTAGCGCGATGTTACAGAACTGACGTCTGTTGAGTCACCAAAGAAGGAGATATCAGACATTTGTAAGGTGGGTCAAACTTACACATAAGAACACTTACATGCTCTCATCCCCGTGGGTGAGTTGACCCCTGAACAACGACTTCCGAAATTCAGGACGGAATTATGAAACACCCTGGATTAGTGTATTATTAATACAGAAGTCATTCCTACTCAGACGTCCGTTGTCAGAAAGACAAAGTCACGTACTACTGTTTGGACAGCAAATGCTTCTTCAAGTTTATTACCGAAATCATAATTGAATAAATGAAAATTGAGAATGTCTTTTATTAAAGTTATTATCACACCAAATTCAGGACAAGCGTTTCATGAATTCACAAGGGATTTGAACCCAGGACTTCAAAGCCGGCCTCCGTGGCGGAGTAGTTAGCACAGTAGGCTATGACGGCAAGAGTTCCGGGTTTGAATCCCGGCCTGGGCATGGGTGTTATTTGTGAGTGTCCTTTCATCAATTTTCATCATACCATCATACCTCATATTCGCAATTAGCCAAAAGTGGTAGAAAAGCGAAGAAAAATAACCCAAACCAATGAATCAATCAAACCCAGGACCTCAAAGTAGTACATAAACTATTCTCTGCTCAGAGCAAGAACGTAGTCAGTCAGTGGCGGCGAGAGGGGCAGTTGCCCCCTACTTGTCGCCACTTTTGCCCCCACACTATGCTAAATCTTATCTTCAAAGGGAAATATACTGTCTTTGCCCCCCCCCCAATTTTGGCACCTTCCTCCCCTGGCCACCACTGTACTCAGTGTAAACAACTCACATGACTTGTGAGCAGGGTGGATAAAAATTATAATTTTTATTTAAAAAATCAATATTCATGATTTTTTATTTAAATCGGATTTTTTAACATAAATCGATTTTTTAATTTAAGTCGATTTTTATTACTTTCAAAAAACACGCTTTAAATTGATTGTATGGTTTTTGACACCATATGTATAGATATATGTTTTTTTATAGAAAGGCTTTTTCTATTAAACGGCCCTGTAAAATATTTAAACAGTTCGATTAAAGCAAATAAAAAAACATTTATAAATATACATTTTTCTGTTTCTGATACTGTATATATGAACCTACTATCGAAATGTTTATTGAGTGGGTTAATGAAACTATAATAATTTTATTCCAGCGAAAAGAAAACATTCTGGATGGAATCAATAAATTGTAACTTAAAGAAAATTATAGTCTTTGTAGCTGTTTTAGCAATTTTTTAAATGATAGTTTGCAAAATATCAGCTGCCATGTTTATGTACAGTTTAATGACAATGACACTATTTACGGTTTAACATGATTAGTATTTTGTATACATTTCTACACAAAATGTTTGCTATTTTTGCCTGTAAAAATTATTGAATTTTAAATCGAGAGAAATTTAAGTATGTTTATAGTTTACATGTTACATTTCCTTTCATATGAGCTTCACACCATCAGTTAATATACAAATTTGTATTTTGTTTCATTTCTTAGAGCCTAATTAATAAACACCATTAAATGATTACAAGATTAATGTACTTTCACCAAAAGTGATTCTGATATCTACAAAATCCTCATTACATTATTATATAAATTATTTCTTTAAAGTGATTTTTTTTAATAATTCCACCTTTCTTGTGAGTTTACCCATTAGTTAATTCCGAATTAAGGTCGTCCGTAGACAGTTTTATATTAAGTGGCATTTTTACTAATGCATGTTTAAACTTCAGTACATTGATAGCAGAGTGAAAAAGTACGAGGTATGATTAGAAAGAGACAGTTCAATATTAATCTACTCGTCACCACGCAATGAACCAAACGCTAAATAAAATATCTATGTAGTGGAAATCTGATAACTGCGTTTCTTTGAGATAACGATTTACATTTTGCAATATTTGCTCACACAAGGACGAAACGTCCACTTCGATGACTGATTTCGCCACCGAACTTTCCTGGTTTAGGTCCTCGACTGGGCATGTATTTAGTTATGGATCTGTTCATTAATTTAACTAACATTTATCCTCCACCTGGCAATTAATTATCCATATGTGGCAGAAAAGCGAAGTAAAATAAGAAATCACAACACACATTATCACGATTCGAAAAGGTGAGAGAAAACCACGCAAATTAAGGAAAATATAACACAAAATGCAAACTGCGAGGAACCAATACTGTCCACTCCGATTATAATGAATCCATACGGATTGAGGCAATTGGTTCACTCCCAGATAGCACAGACAGCTTGCTGCAAGCATGAAACAAGCTTACCATGGCAAGCTAAGTAGCTAGCGGCAAGCTATTAGCTGGATGCAAGCTTGCATTAAGCAATCTAGTTACCACAATTGGAAGTTGCAGCAAGCTTGCCAAGGCATGCTTGCTTCAAGCTTTGCATAACTAGCTGTAAGCTTACAGAATGAAATGCTAGAAGTAAGCCATAATGAGTATCTTTAAGTTAAATTAATATATATTTCTGTATACACATATATGCAAAACAGCAAAACTATAAACAATTGGGGCCTATCTTTGCAGCTTATAAAAACTTTTCATGCTCCCCAAAGTAGGCAATAGTTAGGCTGAAGAGTTCAATGAACTAATCATTAATCAATTTCTAACTATACACTGGTAATCAACTTTTCTTTACATGGATAATAAACCTTTTCCTGCTCCACAAAAATAGGCAATAATTAGGCTGGAGAGTTCAATGAACTAACCGATCTCTAATTACGCACTGGTAATGATCAGGCTGGAAATTTCATACGAACTAACCGATCACTGAATCTTCAGTTTTGCTCAGGTTTTTTTTTTTTTTTTTAAAGTTCGTTCGCAGGGCGGTTTTAACATCAATTGCCTTTATTATTCATAAACTGAAATCTCATTATTCATTATACTAGCTAATTATAGGAATTTCTTGTGTTATTACATATAATTATTATACCTCCCGCAACTGTCGCAGGGAGGAAAAATCTGTGTTGTTCCCTAAACATACAGTACAAACACCACAAACAGAAAAACATCAAAGTTGAGCGGCAAGAGCTGCAATGGCTTCTTGTCGCTGGTCGATTGAAGACGTCTGCCTTATTGTATTCAGTCCTTGAAGCAGCACAATGAGGGCCGGTAGTACGTCGGGCATTGAGAGCATCTGAAGCACGTCGAGTAAGTTCTGTGGAGGTGACGTCATTATGGCAGTGGGCAGTTGGCAGTCATCCTGTCGAATCAGCGGAGCACTGGAGGGCTTCTGCTGTTTTGGTGTGGGCTTCCCATAGGTCCGTCGGGCGGGTTCTGGTTGTCGGAGCAATGGTGCTGTCGGAGAGTCAATTTTAGTGGGCAGCGTGGGGCGTCGAATTGGCCTGGGCCTGGCTCGTTTTGGAGGGTCCGATGGGGGCCCCTCTGCCTTTCTTCACTGCCTGGAACAGGGAGCATCCCCTGTAACTGGCAAAATGTCCTTTTTTGCAGTTCGCACATGTCGGTGAAATGGATTGATCCTTATTTGGACAAACGTCACCGGAGCATTTGACGCATCTGGGTCGGGCGTAACAGTGTCTCTGACCGTGCCCGATGCGTTGACACCTGTGGCACTGCAGCATCTGTTGTGAACGATATTTCTGAACCACAATGTTGATAGGTCCAAGCTTCCGGAGTTGGTAAATCCGTTGGCTGTCTGGTGTTTTTTGCAGCGTGACCAGTACCAAAGGTATTGGTCGTTTGGTCGGGGTTGGAGAAGAAGCTTCCATGTTGTTGTCATCTTCCTTGTGTCGAGTTTTGGTAGTAAGTCGTCCTATGCTATGTACCTGCAGCTTGTGCTGTGTAGTCAGAATGGCGAAGATGTAGTCATTGTTCAAATCCATTGGCAAGTGTCGGATGATGACCTTGGTTTTCTCGGCTGCCGAGGAACCATAGGCACATTCAAGCCGCTGACGCTTGACGTATTTCCAGATGGTGTGAAATCCTGCGTCGTCGAGTATGTGAATTCTACAACTTCCCTTGTAGGTAAAGGTGACCCTCCCTGGTAGAAGAGGTTCTAAGTCGGTCGCCAGTGCAGCACCAGTCTGATGAAAGACAGTGATGCAAGGAGGCTTGCGAGTCGATGAGGTCTTCTTGACCATCCCCTGTGTGGGCGGTGTGGAATCAAGTTTTGGCTGCCCTATGGTAGCAGGGGCGTCGGAGTTTTTGGCGTTGCTACAGGGTGCTGTAGAAGCAGCAGCAGGCCATGTGCCGCCGCGCTTCTTCTATCTTGCTTCGCTGTCGGACGAGTCGTCTTGTGCTTCGAGAGAGCAGTCGGCCTTCACTCTGCGCTTCTTGCTGCTTTTGGAAGTCTCTGACATTGGAGACCTCGTTGCCCGATGTGCTCCGTCGGTGTGTGACATGACATTCGTACTTTCTTGGGCAGCAAGCGGTCGCACGTCCTTTCCTAGTCAAGTCCCTTGGTGTTTTGCTCAGGTTTTTTTTTTTTTTTTGTCCTCGTTTTCCATTTAGAAGGGTACACCTTCTCTTTGGTAAGTGAATTGTTTTCATAAATGTTTTCCTTTGCAAGGTGATGGTCTAAGTGTTTTCAGTATTGGAGTGGTACATATTTACTTATTCTGAGGGTAGTCCATTCGGATCTTATTTATTCAGTGGGAAATTTACTTCAGTTAGGAAAGTAGTAATTTACTATGGTGTGGCATGTGTTCGATATATCACATGCCGTAGTTCCGAAGGATGATGAATATTATATAGCTGATATTAAGGATGCAGTGGATCTATCAGGAAGGTATACATGGTTAAGAGATGCTGTAATGGTGTGCAGTGGTATGTAGGAAGGCAGTCGTGTAGAGCATCTTCGTGCATTGTGCTGAGAAGTTGTGGATGGTGCGAGTTCATTCGACCAGTTATATATTTGTGACGGACGGCTTCGGTGTGAGTTGTGATTTCGGGAAAGGTTATTCCTTCATACAGTAGTCGTGTAGGACTTGGTAGGACTACTCTGAAGGCCAAACGAAGAGCATGTCTTTCCAGAACTTGTAGTTTATGATAAAATGAATCTGGTGCTGATATCCATGCAGTGTGGCCGTAAGTAATTGCTGGTCGAAGGAAAGCCTTGTAGGTATGTAGGACGACCTGGGAGTTGAGTCCCCAGGAGGTTCCAATTAGCCGTTTGAGTAACCTTAGCCGATTTGAAGCTTTCTGGACAATGTTGAGCAAGTGAGGTTTCCAGGTTAGCTTGGAGTCAACCTTTTTTTTTTGTGAGAACACGAAAGTCCATTACCAATGGATTCTTTTTAGGGGGGGGAGGTGACTTTACTCAAAGTTTTTAGGTAAATATTTTGTAAATTCTATCTGGTGATGGATTATAAACCAGTCACGCAAATGAATGACTTTTTATCTGTCGATCATAAATAAGTTCAATGAACGTTCATTGTCAGTTTGAGATATTTCTGAGGGTCAATGGTAAAAAATACTTGATGATCTGTTATGGAAATTGTGCTATTTTTACACATTTTTAACGTCCGTTCAATTTAATTTCGAATTTGACTCCTTTCATGATTTGTAAGTAGGGGATAAAATATATTTACTTAATACTTCACTGAGTTATTTTTTCACCAATTACATATATATATATTACAGCCAAACCCAAAGATAAATCACAACATAAGATAGTTCTGTGTCATCATATACAAAGTACTTTTATGCATAGGTCTTATGTAAAATCTTTTCCAAAGACATTATTTAGTGGAATAATATGACAGACTTACTATTGATAATGACCATACAAAACACACCATAAAAATTTCATTCACTTTCAACTTTCTGGAGCCGGCCAGCGTAGAGGAGTGGTTAGCACAGCGCGCTACGACGCCAGGGGTCCCGGGTTCGAATTTTGGCTTGGGCGCGGATGTTTGTGAGTGTCCATTCATCAACTTCATCATATCATCACTCATCCCCATCTTCGCAAATTGGCCAAAAATGGCACAAAATGCGAAGTAAAATAAAGCAAATCAATCAATCAATCAAGTTTCTGGATATACGACAAATAACACTATGTAATGTAACACGATTTCTGTATAAGGAATTTTAGGCGTGCTCAGATCCTCCGATTATGTGGAGCAAGGGCATTGATAAAAGTTCAGCTGACGAAATAAAGCCCTCACTCCATCTCACTGTTTTTATTACATTGATGGGCACAAAACAGGGTCGTGTGTGTCCCGACCCACCTAAAATCACTTCATTAGATGAATTTCAACTTCAGTGGCACCATTGTTCTCTGCTGGCGCTTTATTTTCCATCTCTGTCGTTCAAAGACTAATTTACGTATAAACGTGGTTTAGTACCGCAAATTCAAAACAACTACACATAATTTATTCATGTGCAATATATGGGCAATTTATTCTGCAGATACATACAGATAATACAACTAAAGAATAAAATATGTGGAGGTGTTAATAGGAAATTTGCTAGTGGAAGAGTCCAATTGCATAGGAAGTAATACACTACACTTCCCCTACGTAGTTACTTGGAACTTTCGACGGTTTGAAAATAGTATTTACTTTTATTTCAATAAAAGCATAATGTTGTTTAAGAACGGTTATAAGATTCCTCTGCACTAAATTTTTAAGTGAGACTATTAAGGGGCAACTTCTCCCTTCCCTCCATCATTGCAAAGAGTGTGAATACTTTTTTTTGCTAAAAATGGAAAATGAACCACAGCAACAAAACTAATGAAATACGTCTGTTTTTATGAACAGCTGCAGAATTATCTACAAACTTGTTGAAATTCACAATTTTGCTAGCTTGGACGAAATACATAGAGCCAGGGATGGCACTACAAAGAGGGTAGGGGGGGATGAAAACCCCACAACAGATCTAAGCTCCCTGTAGCCCCCAGATTTTTATACCTAGGTAGTATGGTAGAACAGGCTGAATAGCTATGCACTACTACATCGTCATTATTTTCCTAGTGAACAGCACCATACAGGAGAGATATCCTGCTACTCGATGTTATAAACTATTCCACATATGTTGGTCATAGGCGTACGCACGGGGGGGGGGGGAATTGCCCCCCCCTAATCACGGACGTTCGCATATTTTTCCACAAGTGCTGTCCCCTCAAAAAACACCACTTGAATTTGAAATTATCGCATTCCTGCGTCCCCATTACATAATAATGAATGTAAATTACTATGACTGAAATCTAATTATACGAGTGAAATATATACTTTTAGGTTGACCTTCCTTTTCGAGGTGTAGTCATCCTTGCCCCCCTTCCAGACGTTCCATGCCCCTATATTATTATACTTTCACCTAGAATTTTAGTGGAGAGGAATATTGTCACTGTTATTAAACAAAATTATACTCTAAAAAGAAATGGCGCAACCACAAGGGGACAGGGGAACATTGCCTTTTGCCTTTTTCCAACCTTGAACGGAAATCAATTTTAGGGAGGGCATACATTGAAGTAAAGGAAAGCAAGACTAGCAGAATCTAAGAGTAGCAGGACAAAAGGATACTCAAGACGGAATTAGTTTTCACGTCCATCTTGCATTATTATTTCTTCCAGACGGCCAGGATCACCTGCAGGAGGCACAGAGGGGCAATTGTCAGCTGGGCTTTAAATTTTATACAAATAAAAATACATTTCGTAAAATTTTCTTTCTCGCTTCGGTCGCGATACCTGCTTTTCTTGCTGTCTTGTCAACTTCCGAGCCGTAGCTAGGAAATAGCAGGAGTTGGCCCTGGGTGCCGAACAATCTGATTGAGAAAAATTGTAAAAGAGAATGCCATGGCGTCCCATGAAATTTTTTGCGCCCTATTAAATCAATACTGTTTTCAACTTTCAAAAATTTGGATCGAAAAATTTTCTCGCTCGCTTCGCTCGCAGTTTCTTTTATACAATGCATTGTAAATTACCAGAGAGAAGTAAGACAAATAAGTAATTCAGACAGTTGCTGCTATAACAGTTTGGTTTGGAGGAAAACGAGCGCTCACATTTCAGAGACAATTTATATAATTTTTGCTGTTGGTTTGTTAAGGGGCTTTGCTGTTGTTTCCCTCCAGCAAAGTCTCAATAGGTCTCCCATGCAATGGATTTGCGTTCGAAGGGGGAAATGGAACCAATATTGGTAAGACTAGGAAGAATAAATGGCATCTGTCTGCTGCTTGTTTCGAGTGACACTGATACGGGCTCTTAAATGCCGAAATAGATAATGATGATACAATGAGTCAAATGCTCCTTTGAAGGCCAGGGCCACTAGAGCTGCTTCCGAGTCAGGTGTTTCATTCATTACAGTAACGATGTCTCGCATGTTAGTGAGAACGGTAGTTATATTACCATTAGTTCCGTGCACAAATTGATAGGGACCTGCATAGTGTTGTAGTCGGCGCGTTAATACTCGTGCCAATATTTTATAATCGTATCATAACAAAGTGATGGGGCGATAATGTTCAGGTGTTAAGGGATGTATCACTTTCGGGATTAAGACCATGACACCTGTCGAGCTTGTACGACCTAACTTCTTCTGCGCAAACCAGGCATTGAGCCACCGCATAAGCAAGTCTGCCATGGTAGGCCAAAATGTTTCAAATAATTGTTCGGTAGTCCGTCTATGCCCGGGGTTTTTCCTTTTTGAGCTTTTTGGATGGCCGCTTCCACTTCTTCCTTAGTGAACGGTTGGTTTAAGATGGCTTCATCTTCCCTTGATAGCGTGGGAATATCGGGGTATAAAACGCGTTCTTCTTCTGCCTGGAATGCCTTAAATTGTGCTGCAAAGTGTTCATATAGGCATGCACGAATGTCTGAGGGTTGTGTGAGGCATTCGTCCCTTTGTTGCAATCTCGTTATGAGTTTCCTTTTCCCACTTCGCTGTTCTGCGCTTACATGGGCAATACTGGCTTGTTCTTGGGGGTCAATTGTTGGGAGACGTATTTTCACCACAAAACCTGCCATTCGCTCGTGGTGCATCCTCAGTAGGACCGATTGTATGCGTTTCCGTTCCTGTAGGACTGGGTCGCCCCGTATGAGTTGTGTCGTCAACTCGTGGACTACGCGATAATAGAAGTTGTATTTCTTATAGAAATCCGTGTGCATCATACGTGTGTATGCCATATAAAAATGCTTGCTTGCTTCAGGAACGTGTCCCACCATGTAATGATGTCACTTTGGCGCCTGCTCATAGTTTCCCACCCCTTCCACTTTTGTTTGAAGGCTGTTCGAAATTGTTCATCTTAAAGAATCCGACTATTAAGTTTCCAGTATCCCCGTCCCCGAACTGCAATTTTGGTGTCAATTGCCATGTCTAGTTGCACACTGAGGTGGTCGGTGAACCAAGTGGAAAAAATCTTTATAGATGACACTTTGGGTAATAAGTTCGCAGTTACATAGAAACGGTCTAATCGACTGGCCGAATCTGGACGTATGAAAGTGAATCCTTCCAGTTGTGGGTGCTTGGTTTCCCAGACATCTTTTACGTGAAAGGCCTCAACCAGGGTAGGACACTAAGAGATGAGTTAAACCCTGGATATTGATCTTGTCGTCGTAATACACAGTTAAAATCCCCAGCAAGGACAATATGTTGGTGGTTGCCCCCTAAAGCTGTGACCACTTCTGTTGCATAGAAAGTTTTTTGTGCCTCGCGGGCCATTGATCCTGAAGGCGCATAGATATTACAAAACCAGATTTTATCTATTTCGACGCGCGTAATTCGCACAGAGGGGTGCAGGAAAGTTTTGTTAACAGGTATACCTTGTCGTACCAAAATGGCAGTACCTGTGGCGTTGTATGTGAAATTATTATATATAGTGTAGTCGTGGCCACATGTAAAATCGTCTGTACCGACCTCTCGAAGGAAAAGAAGATCGAGAGCACTTTGCTTTATATAATCAGTTAAAGCATGGTATTTCACTGTAGAGGATAGTTTGTTCAGATTTAGTGTGGCAAAATGATACACGGGAGCCGTCATATAACACACTAGAGTTGACGAGCTGTATCTCTGCGGTGACCTTGACTAATTTGCGCAGATAAATGTCCGTAGATGCTACCTACTCGCCGTTGAGTGGTCGACAGCTCTTACAAAGTTAGAGGAGAATGACACCCATTGGCTAAGGCAGCCGGTAGCTCCTCCCTTTGCTACTGCGCAGCCAGTTATGGTCAAGGTTCACCCGCAAAGATACAACTCGTCTACTCTAATGATATAAACAACCAAAACATTGCATGTGCTTACAGGTTTTCTAAAGAATCAGTATTTAGAGTGTTCGTCATCGTGGGGTTGGGGGGGGTGTTTCTAAAGGGTTGGGCACACTTGGGGGTATACTTCACTGGCGATGGTGAACGCTGTTCGTTCGTTTTCTTCGCCTGGTGGGTGTGTTTCTGGTCTGTGGCTTCTTCCTCTTCTTCTTTCCCAGTATGGGTGAAGATGGGGTCGGCAATGACCGGGGTTTTAGAGTCAGGTCCATGTTTGTCGTCTGCGAAGAAACTGCATCTACTGGTGGTGAGTTCTCTATGGTTTCCACAGAAGTCATCTGCATAGTATGGACACTTAGCGAGTAGGGTAAACGGTGCGTTCTAGGCCACCCCCGAAATTTTAGTTTACTTTTATTGTGTACACCTATACAGTAATATACTCAAAATCGAACTTTGACTGTTACAAAAAGTGACACAATACAAGCGCAAAAAAAAAGTCAAAGCTCAAATTCCAATTTTCATAGTGCAAAGTTGCTAATTTTCGAAAATCCCTCTATAACTTTTGCTAAAATTTTATTTTTCAATAATTAAAGCGAAGTGCTAAGTTAAAAGTAAAAAAAAAAAAATCGAAATTTTCAAATCGCTCTAGCTCCTCTCCTACTTGACGTAGAGCGAATCCGATTATATATTCGTAATCTGCACGTCGAGACCTTTCTTTAGAGTGTCGGAAGGTGGGTCTACGATTGAAAATAAAGAAAGTAGGAAACCGCTAGTCCGAGAACAATGAAACCAAGTTCATTGGAAAGAGGAGTTCACTCCGAGTCCAACAAGCTATCAATCATCCTCCTAGCTCAATTAGGAGCCGAGATATTAGGAACCTAAAATTTTATTGTTTTGAGAAGAATCCTAAAAACATTTTTTGTATATATGAAACCTAAATTATAAAAATATAGATATAAATCAAAATTTTTCGCGATTAAATATAAAACGGAGAGTTTACTGATTATAAATACAAATATTTTGCTATTTTCAATTATTATTTGAGAATTAGAAGTTGAGAGAAGAGATTTATTAAATAATTAATTTACCTAAAATTTTATTGTTTTGAGAAGAATCCTAAAAAAAATTTGTATATATAAAACCCAAATTATAAAAATATAGATATAAAACCCAATTATAATATATAGATATAAAACCCAATTATAATAAAATGAATAATCAAATTAAAAATCCAAACCAAGATATTTTATATCATGTTGTATATAATACAACACATGTAGATAATGAAGAATTATATATTCCAAATTTTCTAGCTAAACTTAAACCTAAATTTAAAAATTTAATTTGTGATAAACTTAGACAATATTCTCTCAAATTATATTGTATTTTATCATCAAATTATATAAATTCTGGTAATAAAATAAAAAAATTTTATCATCAGACTCATGTGTTAAAATTATACTATAATGATACTAATAATTTAGATGATATTTATGATAGAATTTGTGAAGAACTTAAGTTACAACAACAACAGTTTGAAAAACAAGATTCAGGTTGGTCTCTTTGTGATACAAACCAAGAACTTGAATTGAAAATAGCAAAAAATGCCCCTCTTGGAGGATCTGGTTATATTAAATTACCTAAAGAGATTGAAAACAAAAAATCTCTATTAAATATTCAAAATAATGATAATAAATGTTTCCTCTGGTGCATCATAGCATATTTTCATCCAGTTAAAAATTATAATGATCACAAATATCGTGTCTCCCATTATGAAAAATTTGAAACAGAATTTAAAAAATCCATGTTAGGAATAAAATATCCAGTACAAATCTCAGATATTGAGAAATTTGAAAAGCAATATCAACAATACAATAAAAAATCAATAAATGTTCATGTTTATGGTTATGATATAAATAATAATATTTATCCACTCAGACACCATCCACTATCTGCTGGTGCACATATCATAACATTATTATATGTTACAGAGAGAAATAAGAAACACTATTGTCTCATACAAAATTTAACAAAATTGGTGCATAATCAAATAACATTAAATCATCTTAAAATTGCTATATGTGATAGATGCTTGTCAAAATTTTATGGAAGAGGTAACAAATCATGTGAACAGCAATTAGAGGAACATATTGAAAAATGTTATTATTATCTCCATGTAACTTACAAATTTCCATCCAAAAGTATAAAATTTTCTAATTATGAATCGCTGGTACAACATCCATTTGTAATCTATGCTGATTTTGAAACAATACAGATACCGATGCAAACATGTCTTCCCGATCCAAATGAATCATATACAACAAATATAGCTAACCATGAATCTTGTGGTTTTGTACTAAAATTAGTAAAAACTTATGAAGAAAATAATCCACAACAATTATTTATTTATAGAGGTAAAAATGCATCTCGAATATTTATTGAAAAACTTAGAGAGTGGGTAAAAGATTTTGCTCCAATTTTATATAATACAAAATTGATGAATAAACTTACACTAGAACAACATCAGAAACATTATGATACCAAACAATGCAAATATTGTAAAAATAATTTTAATTTATTTAATCCAAAAGTTAAACACCATAACCATTTTAATGGAGAATATATTGAAACAATTTGCAATTCATGTAACTTGAAAATAAAAAAAACAAATTTTATTCCAGTATTTATTCATAATTTACAAAATTTTGATGCACATTTATTTATCAAAGAATTAGGGTATGATACAGAAAATATTAATATTATACCACGTAGTAAAGATAAATATATTACCATAGAAAAAACTATCAGATTAGAAAATGGACAAATAATTAAACTTAGGTTTCTAGATTCATATCAGTTTCTATCTAGTAGTTTGCCAAATCTGGTAAAACAATTATCCGATGATGAATTTATTCACACAAGAAAATATTTTAATAATGTTAATATGGAATTGCTAAAAAGAAAAGGAGTTTACCCCTATCAATACACGGATAGTTTTGATAAATTTAATGAGACACAGTTACCACCGAAAAATAAATTTTATAACCATCTTCAGGATGAAGAATGTAGTGAAATATATTATCAATATGCACAGACAATTTGGAATATATTAAATTGTAAAACAATGGGAGATTATCATGATATCTATTTAAAACTGGATGGCCTTTTGTTAGCTGATGTGTTCGAGATTTTTCGAAATCGTTGTTTCAAGAAATACAATTTGGATCCTGTTTTTATGTATACAACACCTGGTTTATCCTGGCAAGCTATGCTTTTAAATACAGAGGTTGAAATTGGTCTTGTTACCGATATCGAACAGTTCATGTTTGTTGAATCTGGTAAGCGTGGTGGTATAGTCCAGTGTCCTTTAAGATATTCAAAAGCAAACAATAAATATTTATCTAGAAATTATAATGCTAATAAAAAATTTAAATATATTTTATATATTGACATGAACAATTTATATGGTTATGTCATGAATCAATCACTACCAATTGGTAATTACAAATGGATGACAGATACAGAACTTGAAGACAAAGATTTCTTAAACTGGTCTGAAGATTATGCGAAAGGTTGTCTACTGGAAGTTGATTTGGAATATCCATCACATCTACATGACCGACACCATGGTTTTGCTATGGCACCAGTTTCTCAAAAAGTACCAGGTACAGAGGAAACAAAATTGATATTATCATTTGAAAATAAAAATAATTATGTACTTCATTATCGACTGTTACAGTATTATTTGAAACATGGTATGAAATTAACAAAAATCCATAAAGGGTTAAAATTTGATCAAGAAAGATGGTTAGCTCAATATATTGAGAAAAATACAAATAATCGAATACAAACAAATTCTAAAGTTGAAAAAAATCTTTATAAATTAATGAGTAATTCCATGTATGGAAAATGTTTAGAGAACAAAAGAAATCGAGTGAGGTGTAATTTGGTGTCAGACCGAAAAAAACTTCTGAAACTTATTGCCGACCCCACATATAAAAGTTTTACAAAAATTACTAATAATCTAACTCTTATTGAAAGATCCAACACTAATATAATGTGTGATGCACCGATAGCTGTCGGTGTTACAGTTTTAGAATTATCAAAATTGGAAATGTATAAATTTCATTATGATGTTATGAAACCTAAATACAAAAATAGAATTAAAGTAGCTTATATGGATACTGATAGTTTTGTATATGAGATAGAAACAAATAATTTATACAATGACTTGTTCTCTATAAATAAATATTTTCATTTTAGCAATTATCCAGAAAATCATCCATTATACAATATTGAAAACCAGATGATCCCTGGGAAAATGAAAGATGAGGCAGCAGGGTCCATAATATCAGAATTTGCCGGACTCAGATCGAAAATGTATTGCATGAAAATGGATGGAGAAGAAAAAGAAATTAAAAAAGCTAAGGGTGTAAAACAGGCATGTACAAGAAAACTTGCAATAGATGATTTCAAACAATGTTTAAAAAATAAAAATAAAAAATATACATGCCTGCCTACCATCTTACTAGTAAATTAGATGGTGTTTATACTACAATAGAAAATAAAATAGCTCTTGATGGGAATGATAATAAATTGCAAGTATTAAATTGCAATATCCATACTAGAGAATATGGACACTATAATACAATAAAAATTTGTTCTAAATGTTATAAATTCAAAAAATTAACATAAATATTACAATTTAAAATTATTTTATTCTATTATATTTTTATTAAAATTATTCTATAAATTCAAAAAATTAATGCAAATATTACATAATTTATTTTATATAATTAATATTTTTTTAATTTTTTTTAAATTTTTTTATTTTTTTTAAATAATACAGCAACCTAACACTGTTCTATTATATTTTGTTCTATTTTATTCTATTTTGTTAAAATTGTTCTATCACTCTTTCATTTTTTACATCATATATGTATGATTTCTCCACAATTAAAATTGCACTACATATGGTATTTTCAGGTAATGGTTCATGAAATTCACATATTAACTTAATATTAGTTCGATCATTTATAACCACCAATTTTCTTTTTGATGCATTTATTAAAAACATAGGTCTGTGAACTATGAACTCGTCTGGGTTATAATACATATCGATATTTCCTTCAGTTACTCTTTTAAAAGCAGAATATGCTTCATATAATTTTAAATAATCTTGTTCTGTAATATTTAAATTGTAATTTTCACGTGGGAATACCTCATTCCTACCATTCTTAAGATATATATTTTTAATTTTACAGTTATCAAATTTGCTGCTATCTTTTTCCTGATTGTCATCTCTCCCTGTCTGAAACAATATGGCTACAAATTCTGGCATGTCATATTGTAGAGATTGGAACTGATTAGTAATGTCGTACTCGAAAAATTTACCCTCTACAGGTTTCTGTATGCATTGATATGTATAAAATTGTATTGGAATTTGAGGATTTTTCAAAATGTTGGATTTGTACTTCAGAGCATAATTCGATTCATATTCAGCTATAGGCATGCGTAACTCCATAGACTGGATCACACATTTCGCAGCTTCGGGTAAACTAGCGTCGGTGGCTGTTCCATCTGCATTTAAAGTTTTATATCTCATTATAGCATTATAATCATTGGGTGATCTGCGAAATATGATGCTTAAACCACCTTTCCACATAATTTCTTTATAATCGGTGAAAAAACCAAATAGCAATCTCATGGGGAACAGTACTGTGTGACTTTTTGTCATAATTTTTGTTCCAGCTTCGAATCCACCTATTTTATAATATACACTTTCTGATTTTGATAATTTTAATGTTGCCACAGTAGTGGATGTAATTCCAGGACAATCAATCCTGTCAATCACTGTACCATGCTTTCTGACTTCAATTTGAGAAAATAAGAATGGAACAAAATTGTCTATAAGTTTTACATTAGCCCCCGGGAGGGGAAATTCTTCACTATTACTTTGTTTTACAATATCAAATTTTATATACAGATCGGATCTATGAGGATGAATAAATCCGTTCCCGACAGAAATATCAAACTGTACTTCCTTATT
This sequence comes from Lepisma saccharinum, assembly GCF_977018435.1. Classification (NCBI taxonomy): domain Eukaryota; kingdom Metazoa; phylum Arthropoda; class Insecta; order Zygentoma; family Lepismatidae; genus Lepisma; species Lepisma saccharinum. The sequence continues at coordinate 39,341,190 of NC_139256.1, forward strand.
CGGTTGATTAAGATTAGCAAATGTCCTCCTGTTTGGAGGGAATGACTGTAACTCATAACTTTCGATATTTTCCATTGGTATTTATATATATAATTTTTTATACATTAATTTCTATTATTGCAGTGGTATTAACACCGGCAAAATCGACTATCTCGTTTTTCTCATTTGTAATTCTTATCTCTATGTAATTAACTTTATCATAGTAAACAGGAAAATAGATTGGTGAGATTGGGGAATAAAAAATAGGTTCCATAAATTCAGAATTCGGTTTAAATGTAGCAATAATACCTGTTTCCTTGTGAGTACCAATTGAATTTTTTTCGGCTTTGATAATCATTCCTTTAGCAATATTACAGTGAACATTCAACGTCTCGATAGCTAGGAATTTCGGTATAAATTTACCTATGTGTCTAGTACCAGGTTCTAATTTTGAATTGTTCTCAAATCCTAGAAGTTCACCCATGTTAGATAGATCTACTGTTTCATTGGTGGATACAATCTCCACTCTGTGTGTTACAGAATTTTGAGATAGTAATACAGTGTTTGGAAGTTCAGATTGTAAAGTAGATAAGTTATACTGTCCGGGAGGAATAATAATTTTCTCGTTACCTACAAATATAGTATTGTTGTAGTTAGTTACATTCGGAATCAGATACATGCTGTAGAATGCTCTCAGAGCTATAGATTTTGGATATATAATATCATCGTGGAGATGCAGTTCCAAGATCGAAGTTTCACTAGAAAGATGAAAAATTCCCATACTTTATGTATAATACTGCTTTCTGAAAATCTTGTAATTTTATGTGTGGTATTTTATTTAATATTCTGAGCATCGTAATACAAATATGACCACATATAATTTGATCAAAATCTTGTATGCGCTGGTCGTTGTAATAAATATTACAATATTTTAAATAATTAACTAATTCTCTAGGTGGTCTCCCTCCAAAAGAATCAAAAATAAAAACATTGTTGTTTTGTTTATAATAACAGATCCAGTGGGTACCAATATTTTCGGACTTATCCAAATTGACCACACCACATTCTCGAGAGTGACTATTTTTAGGGAGAGAATCTGACATGAAAACTCCTCTGAAATGTTGAATTTTAAATATTTTAACTAAAGATTCAATGTCTTGGTTCGTGAGCGGCTTTTCTTTTTTTAATTTTCTGAGTACTCTGGATTTCACACCACTGCCTAATTTTTTCTCCATAGCCAGATTATGGCGTTTTTGTTCCTCTAATTCGGCTTTATTTTTTTTTGAATCGAGTACAGTTTTTGCAATTGCAGCACTGCCACCAGCTAAACTTCCCACGGCACCCAAAGCAGCTAGGATAGCAGGAATGCTGAATATGAATCCACCACTATGTGCTTTTTTTCTTATATTTTGCAATCGTTTTAATTGTGGTGTACTAAGTAATAACTTCATCCCATTTCCTTTGGATATACATTGTTTTTTTTTTCTCCTGTTGTTTTTTAGTTAAAATTGAATTTACAATTTTTAAATTTTTGAGATCCCGATATGGAATTTGATATACTACTCCTTTCGGTTTCATATTTTTTTAAATTATTTTTAAGGGTATTTATTTATATATTAACAAACTAAATTACTAACTAAAATTAACTAATTCTCTACAAACCCCACCCTAATTTTTGTTTTGTGTTCATAGCAATTGTTGTACCCAATGCTGCTATTTTCTCACCCAAAGAAGCATCTCTACTGGTTAATCTTCCAAATGCTGCATGTTCCAATTTTTGATCGGCTGCATGCCGCTTGTCGAGGTCTGTGTGTGTATTGTATGCAATATCATGATCTTTACAAGCGGCATCAAGTTGATTAATTCCCCTATCTCCTCTTTTTAATCGTTTATCAAGTTTGGTGCCCGGACCACAGTACTGGTAACCAGGTACATGTGATTCGAATGGAAGTTTATTTATAATATCATTAACCAAACCTCGACCTTCTGATACATTCCAGAATTTAGGAGGTAGAGTATTGATAATTTTAATTAAGTATCCTATACCTTTTGGATCATTTACAATAAATTTGGCTAATTTATCACTGATCATGTTTACAATACCTATTTTTTCATTATAGAAATTATTGTTCCCAGCATTTTCTTCTCCGGCTATAACCAGCAATCTATCTATGAGTTTTCTCACATCATCCACCCAGACAAACTCTTTAGGTAAAGTATTATATTGTTTGATACCACTACCGGTTTTAAGTTGGTTCCAGATCGGTTTAATTAGATTTCTGTATTTGTCGCCACTGCTCGATTTAACTCTATTCTGACTGGCATCATTATTTTGGTATAGAGCATCGGACAATATCAAAATTTCGGAGTAACTCTAGTAATCTTCATCTGTGTAATCTTTAGGGTGTTTCTTGGTAATCAGTTCCCACAACCCTATATTTCCCGGGTATCTCGACCAACTATTTCTTTCACCCAAATTTATTTTCACATCATCGCCTTGAAATGTTACTCTAGATTTCCCAATTTTCCATACTACACCTTCATTTGGTTCCATGGTCGGATACAATCCAAACACTTCATCTTTTTCAAATTTTCCAGTACTTAGGTAATCTCTTGCCAGAGGACCCAACTCAATTTTCTCAGGTTCACCTATAGTTTTAATAGGCGGCTGTTGGAGTGTTAGGGGAGTATGGATACTAGATAATGGTGTAGGAGGAAAATCTGTATAATTTTTAGCAGTAAGAGGTACCAATTCATTTATGAGATTTTTATTTTGTTCTGTGACACCTTTAATTTCTTTACCAAGACCACTGATTGCATCTATAATTGGTTGATCTTGACGTTTGTGTTGTTCATAGAATCCTCGATTTTCTGATTTCCAACCTTTGAATCGTTTGGTGAGGTACTCACGTAATTTAGAATTGTCTTCTATTTTGTGTTTTGTCATTTTTTTGATTAGAGGTTATTTTTATAACGTTTTAACGTTTTTTATATCGATTTAACGTTCATGAAATCGTTAATTTTGTTTCTATATTTTCCATTGTTAGGTTTTCTAGTCATGTCGATTGTAACAAATCCAAAATCATAATCGTTCCAACAGGATGAACAAAATTTGGAAAATTGGTCGTAATTTAAATCTCCCCCCACATAATCATCATGAACATGTTTAAGGTTAGTGTGATCTTGACGAAACAAACATATTAAATTTGAATTATCCCTCAGTAACTGTTTGGGAATCTTAGAATATGTTTGAGCCAAATAAAAACAATCTATTCCTCTGTGTCGACCTTGAGTGAAGAAATTTCGAATTAAGTTTTGATTTTCCAGAATCACATCATCGAATACCACAACAGAATTTTCTAAACAGTGGTCGAGAGGTTTAATTTCTAATCCAAATGTGGCTCTACCCAGTCCCTTATACAATTTCATGAGTTGCTGGTATTTTGGTTGTTCTAAACTTTTTGAGAATACATACAGGTGCCTATTTTTCCAGTCTAACCAATCAGGCGCAAGCAAGAAATTATCTACCAGCAGTGTAGTTTTACCACAACCGGATGGGCCTACAATAAGACACCTAATATTGTCTGGTAACAACTCACCATTTTTTTTACTAGTTTCTACTAACTCTGGCAAACGTTGCACAACGTTCCAAGTTGGTATCATAGAATCACCTGGTTTGCCTCTATCCAACTTTTTTCTGGCAATCCTAGCCATTTTACATACAATTTGTTATTCTTTTTCTTTAATATTTTTTCAATAAGATATGTATCTGGATATTTTGTTTTACTGAGTTCCTCTTCATAAAATCTTCCTTTCAGTATTTTATTATAATTATCTTTTAATATATAAGTATACCTGTTGCCTGGTAAAACTCGAACCACTGTAAACAATTCGGTGCTCCAATTTTTTGTGTAACTTTTCTCAAATAAATGCTTAAATTTACTAACTCGCACCTTATCTCCTATTTTAAATCTGGGTTTCTCTGTTGTGTATTTATACTTATGACAGTAAACAGTAGAAATCAATCGTTGTTCATCAGATTTAGTTACCTCGGCAGGTTTCATATGTATGGTTCTATGCATGGAATTATTGTAATTATGTACTAGGTCAGGTAAAATTTCTACCCATTTATAGTTACCCTGTAGAGTAAATTGTTTCCACATGCGATTTTTTAATGTTCTGTTGAATCGTTCTACTATGCTTGCTTTAAGATCACTGTATGTAGAATAATGTTTAATATTATGTTGATTCATTAATTTGGTAAATGTGGAATTGTAAAATTCTTTTCCTCTATCTGTGTGCAAATAATTCGGTATCCTACCTTGCTCGAAAATAAAATTGAAAGCTTCAGCGACACAAGTTGCTGTTTTAGATTTTATAGGAATTGCCCATGCATATTTGCTAAATGTATCTATCACGGTAAGTAAATATTTGTAACCATGATTTATCTTATGTAAATTTTTTAAAACCCCCGTAGACATTTCTATCAGATCACCCTCCCACAGATCATCTATGCTTTTTGTTACCACAGATAATCGTTTGTAATTACGACGGGCTGGTCTGTGTAATTCATTAACTATACCTTGTCTAGACATCTAGTGCGAAGAGAAAATATTACATAAAATGGATTAACCTCAGGGTATAATTGTTTTATGTCAAAAATTAATTTATCACCAGTTTCAATATGAAAAAGCGATAATTGTTCATCCTCATGTATTTTATATTTGTTGGCAGATTCATCCCAGTATGCTATAGGTATTTGAACTGCTTTGTGTATACCATCTTTTCTTATTATAGTAAATTTGGGAACTTCGACATGTTTTATATTATTTAGAAATCTAAACTTCAAAAATCTAAGTTGGCCATCAACAAAAAATTCGTGTGCCTGTGCGTACGGGTATAATTTGTAAACATTACCTGCATTAACATATGTCCAGTACCCTCGAGTGTTTGGAATACTTTGTAACCTAACAATTTCCATAGAATAAAACTGACGAGAATCTGCATCGTCTAATCTGCTTAATACCGGTTCCAGGTGTTCGCTGATAGTACGAACCAACTCATCGTAACCCGGTTTAATTTTCACATCCATATATACCTGTTTGAATTGTTCTTTCAAATCATGCAATTGATTGGCGAAATTCGATAAGTTCGATTCTTGTGCTGCTTCAATGGTGCTAATTTGCACCTTAATGTTCGAGATAATCTGCTGTAAACTTTCTACTAGTTTCAATTTCGAACTCTGGCTAGCGAGATCGTGTACTTGATTTCTGATGTCCATAAATAATAAGTTTAGTTCATTGATTATTTGGTTGGTGGGAAGATTAGCAACAGTTTCTTTGATTTGTGCAATTTCCCCCTGAATATTTTTAATATCTTCAGATTTGAGTATTCGATTTACTGCTCTCTTCATGGCTCTTATTTCCTGTGAAGTAGGCAACCCTGCTACAGTATTCTGAAGTGTGGTCAGAGTTAATTTTACAGCATCCAGTTCGGTTGCATCTGCAACAGTTTTCAAAATTTCTTGCAGTTGGGTTATGTCATCTTGAGTAGGCGTAGATTGCTGCAGTGTTTCTAACTTATTCTGTATGTTATCTATGAGATGGTGGAAATGAGATAATTCAGATTCGGTATTGAGATTTTCTAATTTAGCAACTTGTTGTTGTACTAGGGCTAAAGTTTCGGAGATACCTGGCAATTTTGATTCCAGAGTTTCCTGTACAGTAATTAATTCATTTTTCATAGTTTTAAGAGTATCTTCGATGTGAGCTATGGTTGCTTGTATCTTACCAAAATCCTCAAAAGTTTCCAGCTGCAATTTAATGTTTGTTACACTACGAGCAATGGCATTGAGTTCAGTAGATGAAGGCAAATTATGAATAAAATCTTCCAATGTTTGAAGTTTGGTTTGAACTTCGGTTATGGCTGAATGCAGTTCATCTGTCTGCAGTTCTATTTTAATATTTTCCAGTGTAGGAATCTCGAAAGATTGAAACTGTTCTCGTAATTTGGTAATACTCGCATTTACTTGTTCAAATTCCTCTTGAGTTTTGATACCCTGAACAATGGTTTGCAGTTCGGTGCGAATACTATTCGCTTGCTCGTTTAATTGCTGTTTCAATTGTTCGGTATTGGTTATCTGCATTTGTCGAAATTTATCGAGTTCATTTTTTAATTTGGCTACACTTTTCTCCAAGTTTTGAAGATTGTCTATTGAGGCTAAATTGGTATATTTTTCCAGTAGAGATTTGAGTTCTCCATCAATTTTTACTATGGGGTCAATCAGTTGAGTTTGAAGATTTGTGATTTCCGCTTGTATATTCACATTTAATGAATTTTGTAAAATTAATAAATCTGATTTAAGTTTCTTTAGACGTTCATCTAATCTAGCAATATCATTGGAATTATCCGGTATTTCCTGTCTTCTCCTGTTCCCAAATATGTCCATAATATATTTGTTATTTTATTTATTTATTATTATTTTGTTTTTGGTATTTTATATATTTCATAAATTCATAGATTCATAGATTATTCTTATTTCGATAAAGAGAGGAATTAATTTATTATACTCCCCAATTGTTTCAGCATACAGGAATTCACCTGCTTGCACTTCGTATGTTGTGTCGGGACTAATTGCATTATGCTTAATTCTATACAAATTCCGACCTATGTGTACAAGTGCTGCATTGGATGGAGAGATACTTATTTGCATTTTCCCACTGACAGGAATTTTATATGATGGTTTGTTATTATTGAATACATGTAATTGTTTCCCTGTGTCTTCATCAATTTGGTACCAGATACTATTTAGATGAATGATGACCAAACTTCTCAGTTTACTAAGAATATTTTTTATAATATCCATGTTGACTGGAATTTTCTCTATTTGTTGAATATGTTGTTTCTTAAACCCAAACACATTCATTGGCATAATTAGAAAATATTTATATGGTTATTTTATTAATATATTTGCATAAAATATGTTGAGGTTTAGGATTCTTCTCAAAACTATAAAATTTTAGATAATTAATTATTTTAACAAACCTCTTCTCTCAACTTCCTAACAGTATAAGAAATAAAAATTAGTACACATATGGTGATATAGAGATATACAAATACAGAATCTTCGGTTCAGATCTGAACGTGGAAGTGTGTTAGACCCTTTCTTGAGAGTAATCCTCGAAAACTACATGTTACGCATTGCATCTCTTCTTATTATTATATCTTCTTGTTTGTAATTTTGTTATTTTACGTCGCCTTTATTTCGATTTTGGCTAATCGCAACGATAAGAATAAAGATAAAGAACACTTATAAAGATCTCCTATGCAGGGATTCGAGTAGGTGAAACCGGCGACTCTGGGCCGGCCCTTTGACCTACTTTCTCACCTTAATGGATTTCTCTCGTAAGGCATGAGCAGTTTTGCCAACTCCTCACTTGAAAAATCACCAAGGTTTTTGTTTTTGGCTATAACCTAACCTACAATGAGAGAAAAAATGGATAGAAAAAGCTCTGGCATCACTTTTTAAGCTACTTTTTATGCTAAACTCGTTTTTTGACCTACATTTGAAATGACTTACGACATTTTCCTATAAGGCTGCTTTTTTTTACTGTAAGGCCCCCCCCCTCAGTGTAATCTACTACGACCTGCTAATAGGCTTCTACTCTTAGCGTAATCCGTTTTACGGGGTAAACTAACCTACAATGAGAGAAAAATAAACAGAAGAAAAGCTCTGGCATCAGTTTTTAAACTATTTTTTTATCTTCTGCAAATTTTACTCTTATGCTACCTCGCTTTTTGACCTATATTTGAAATGACTTACGACATTTTCCTATAAGGCTGTCTCCTCTTACTGTAAGCCCCCCCCCCCCCAGCGTAATCTACTACAACCTGCTAATAGGTTTTTGCTCTCGGCGTAATCCGTTTTACGGGGTAAACTAACCTACAATAAAAGAAAATTAGGCAGAAGAAAAGCTCCGGCATCACTTTTTTAAGCTATTTTTTTACCTTCTGCAAATCTTGCTCTTATGCTACCTCGCTTTTTGACCCACATTTGAAATGACTTACGATATTTTCCTATAAGGCTGTCTCCTCTTACTGTAAGGTCTCTCAGTGTAATCTACCACGACCTGCTAATAGGCTTCCGCTCTGCTGGATGCATTTTTTGACCCATTTTTGAAATGACTTACGACATTTTCCTATAAGACTGTCTCCTCTTACGATGTTTTCCTGTAAGGTGGCGATTTTACGATTTACGATGTTTTACGCACTAAACTAACCTACAATGAGAGAAAAATGGAGAGAAAAAGCTCTGGCATTATTTTTTTAAGCTATTTTTTACCTTGTGCAAATTTTGCTTTTATGCTAACTCGTTTTTTGACCTATTTTTGAAATGACTTACGATATTTTCCTATAAGGCTGTTTTTTTTAGTGTAAGCTCCCACAGTGTAATCTACTACGATCTGCTAATGGGCTTCTGCTCTCAGCGTAATCTGTTTTTACGATGTTTTACGGATTAAAACTAACCTGCAATGAGAGAAAAGTGGACAGAAAAAAGCTCTGAAGTACAGTTAATATTACCTAGGTTAATCTGTGACATACAACTAGCGATCGACACGACCACCTGACACACAGACACAGAGAGAGTGAGCAAATTTAAAATGTGATCTATCGTGAATTAAACTAAGCTCCCTCACCTACCCACATATAGCCTTACAGGTGACTCAAAAGCAGAAATTGGTCATAGCGTGACAGGTCGATCTATCGTGAACTAAACTAACCTCCCCCACTCATACATACACACTATGTCTTACAATAAGTAAGGCTGCTATATCACATGTAAGGGCTGACGGTTGCCAACACACACAAGATCTATTGCAAATTTTATTAACCTACGACATAAGCCATGGACACACACACACCAAGCCTTCCAGATAGGCTATAAGCAACTCACCTCTTGCAATTGTATAACGGGGGAAAATTAACCTGCAGCTAGCAACACTGTTTGAGCTGCTTTCGACGAGTAGTGTTACCAAACTTACTTTTTGCAAATAGGCTCTACAGCTAGAGGCTTGAAACATATACCCTACCAGAGTATGCCAACTTACCTCATGTAAAAATATTACCTAGTACGGGTTAAGCTGTGACATACAACTAGCGAACGACACGACTACCTGACACACAGACAGCTTATACGCAGTTTTTCCTACACACGTACTGGGTTTAAAAGGTAACTTGCAACAACCATTTCACTCACCTCCTATCATATAATAAAATTACCACAGGTTTTTGATACTTGCTGCCAGAACATGGTGGTTTTAGACTGGAAATTCAGCCCGATTATTCTATTTGTGCAAGAGAAAAATGATGATGCCTGCATTTGGAATATATAATTCTTCTTACGGTATTTTGCGTGCCCCCAGTAACCTTGTTTTCGATGCACGGAAGCTATGACGTGTATTTCCTGTTTCGCGAACATACGAGAACCTTTCACAATGTCGCATCAGATAATATATTGCAAGAGCGAGTTGGTTGTGTATATAAATCTAGTCTTGGGGAATGGACATGAATATAATGTCAAAATTATTGCATAACTTAAAAAGAATATTTATTGCACTGCGCTTTCTAGCAAAGGTAAATGTGGAATGCCCCGGCCCCTCAGAGATTCGAATACTGTTAGTTAAACAGCAAGCATTGTCATATGGACTGACGATTATTATTTTTTTAAAAAAAACAGACCTCGTAGTAAGTTATAACCTGAGCTGTCTTGCAAGTCTCTCGAGTTTGATATCTGGTGAAGGAATATGATGCCACTATAAACTGTACACAAGATATACCCAGTCCCTGGCATGAGATGGACGAGGACCTATACAGTTGTACAATGGTTGTTTTTTTATTAAAGCATAGCGCTTATTTACATGTCAGCGCAACATGCATGCAAAGAAGGGAGGGAGACCATAACGGATAATTCTTATTTCGATTTCAATATTTTTGCTAGTCACGCTATCTAGACGAACACTGGAAGATGGGCAAAAGCGAGGGAAAGAGAGAAATGTTATTTTTTGCCCCTCTGCCTGTGTGTGATATACTAGTTTTACATGCATACGGCTGTATCGTGAAGCGAGGCCGAAAATAATTTTTGAAAGCAGTCTCGAGCATTTTTGCGTTCAGCCAACAAGAGAAATAAAATATTACACATGGGTGTGGGGCGCAACAGCCACAGTACGGTAATGTGCATGGATGTTAAAATTTTTGGGTTTTTCTGAATAGACATACATATCATTTTTGCAGTCTCCAGATGGGACCGGAGCTTATTTTTTATTTGGACAAGAGGGTTCAGATCAACTATAATTTTTGTTCACATCAAAATGAAACAAAGGATTTTACTCCACTGCTTACTTATTCAATATTTTTATTATTGTAAAAAATGGGGGCGGTGTGTCTTATTGTATATAGTCTTCCAACAACCACCTCGGGGGCGTAAATTTATGTTTCTGCATGTATGCAAAACGCACTTAACTTCAGTTGTGAAGTTTGTTTTGCTGTTGTGATTAAATACTAAACCAAAATCTCACTACATAACTTTGAATTATATTTGTTAAAATCGATCTATATTATATTATCGCTATAGGTGGTCCATGTTATGCGCAGGAGAATTTTTAAAAAATGTTTTGTTTCTCGAACCTGTGACCTGTAGATTTGCTTTGTTGGCAAACAGAAACAGAAAAATGGCACCATGTTATTCTATACTGATATACTGATAGTCAACTTGTCTGTGTTGGGTCTTATTAACAACTTCACAGCTGTACCTGCACAACTCATCGACAACAAATCAACAATGTTAGGAAATGTGTGCATGGCCCCCCCGAGAATACAATTTAAAATCACTGATGTGATATGAACCCCCTTCACTTGTGTGTATTTGAATATGCGAACATGAGGCATTTTGAATAATCGAGGCGGACAATCACAAAAACAGCTTGCAACGGTATGGAGAGTTCAAACTTCAGACGATTTTTGTTAATCTACGAAAAGCCAAGGGGCGAACGGAGATCACTACGAAAATTGTAACGCGAGGCTATTTTGGCTAATGGCAACAATGAGGATGAATAATGGTTGTTTTGATGAAATTGAAAAAGTGGGGCACGTCTGCTTCGAAGTGTATTACACCAACAACTACAATTGTCCCTCTTCCCCACACGAGGCGATTAACAGAGGTGTATTTTTGCCGGTCTACGACTCTGAGGGCTCAAGTTACAATGTTTACCTATAGCTGTACATATTTAAAAATGACCTGAGCAATTAAATGTTACAATACCGATCCTGATTTTTGTCGGATGACGTAGGTTGCAATCCCACCCCGATGGCGTATAGACTTAAATGTTTCCATAACATGAAATACTGTTAATGGAAATCTGTCGTTTCTAATGTAAAAATCATATAACAAGAAAAAGAAGAAAATAAATATTGCGAGCAAATACGGAGCCTCAACCCAAACACATAAATAATCAGACAAGATGTCAACGGTGCGTTCATAACTAACAAGTGATTATTCAAAAATTGAAATAGTGCAGGGGGAAACAACCAACTAACTAACTAGGCTTCTTAAACCCGAGGACAGCAAATACAAGCCTATCCTGATCTGAGAAAGATCTCTATCTACTTTTTTTCCATCCCAACCGATTTTTTTTTTTAGGTCTATTCAACCCCTCATGGTACACGAGCTCCCACTGCCCTGATGGTGGAGGGAAGCGAATCTATTTGGACATGAAAGAGCATTATGTGTGGGAGACTCTAATTTATACATGTGGTTGCTTGGATGCTTACAGAGGATGCCATAGCTCGTACGATTGAGGCATTTTATTAAGCACATATTTTGATGAGTGTAAAGAATTAAATAAGTCACAAGGGGCTGAGGCATGGTTCGAATTTCTCGATCTAGGTATGGATGCAGACAGACACGAAGTTTTGTGTGTGGACACAAATGATAATGGAAAAATGCCGTTCACCCCGATAGCATAGTGGTAATGTTGTTCTTGCCGCGTTTCCATCGACAACATAGTGGTTACACTGTCCAATATTAAGAAGTTCTCAAAATTATTCAATCACTCTCTCTCTTCTTCTTCTATCATCTCGGTAACCAAAAAAAAGTTTTCTCAAACGTTTAGACGGCTACGAAAACGTTGAAATGTAAAATATTGTTGCATTGTAATCAAAAAAGAATTTGTTGAATATGCCTAACCTAAAATAAAATTCAAGAATTAATAGAGTTAAACATTTGCTACTCTGAAATGGCGATGGCTATCATAACATTATTTTCAGCAGGATAATAATGACAATATTATATATATTAAGGATTAGGCCCGAGGGATTCTTATTCACTACACTCGTTTCCGCACAACTCATCGACTACAAAGCAACAATGTTAGGAAGTGTGTGCATGCTCCCAAAAATACAAATTTAAAATCACTAATGAGACGTGAACTCCCTTTGACTGGTGTGTATTTGAATATGCGAAAATGAGGTACTTTGAATAACCACAAAAAACCTTGCAACGGTATAGAGAAGGGTCACAACTTCAAATTTTAGACGATTTTTCGTTAAATGCAAAGGGGGCAGGGCGTATGGTAAATTGATTTTATTGAAAAATATGCAGAAGCAGTGTTGGAAGCAGTTTGAAGACTGAAACGGCTATGGAAGAACACTTATTATAATGTTAATATTTCAGTATAATATTTTCAGAATTGCTTTTCGATAATGTTCGGTACTTAATTTAATCAATTGTTAGACAAAACATACATTCGAATTCAAGAACGGAAAATATGAACAGCGAATGAATGTTTTAGAGTAGATGTGATATTTAAAGGAGGTGATTATTTTTTTATTTTCTCAATTCAAAACAAAAATTCGTGAATATTATTATCATTGAATGGTTGGTTAGGTGCTCGGTTTACCTTGTCCCACCGAACGAAAGATGGAATGTATACAAGCCTGTGCCTCCTAAGTTTATCGCGGCTATGAGGATAAATCGCGAAATGAAACGAACTGGAAACTTTCAATATATATATATTTTTTATAACATACTTCACTAAGAAGGATTGCTATCCTTTTTATAATTTGTTAAATTTTATTACGAACGAGGAAAGAATGCATGGCACTTAATGCTGTAATGTGATTGATTAGATCATCGTTTATCTTGTCCGCATCGATTAATCTTCTTATGTTTTTTTTTGTTTTTTCGTCGCGTCCATCTCTTCTCATCATTTTGAATTTGGGAGTTATTTTTTTATTTTGCCTTTCGCGACATGTTCGACTAATCGTGACAATACGTTTCAACCTTTCTGCATAAACGTTGAAACGTTTCAACGTTCGTTCGAATGAATAAAATGTTTACATTATAATAAGTGTCCTTGCATAGCCGTTCCAGTCTTCAAAGTGCTCCCAACACGGCTTCTGCTTGCTTTTCAATAAAATCTAAATTATGTGCAGTTCAATTTACGGTACTAGCGTGTCTCACTGCTACACGGAAAATCCTACAGGAGTTTATTTTTTCCTGGAGCTCTGAGACTCGCCAAACCCTATATGGTATTGAGTATCCTCATCATTGCGATGTGATGAGAAACATGAATGTCCATGTTGTGAATGAAAAAGCCAGAAAATCGCATGTCACGGCTTTTGATGTTATCTGTAAAAAAAAAAGCATAACAAGAGTGAGGATTATGTCGGAAATAAACGTGTAGAGGACGAGGCTTGCAGCATGAAGTTTCAAGAATGCCAGTTCCTAATAGCTCGGTATTAACCAACTAATTCTCTTGTCTTCTTAAACCCGAAGGTTTAGCAACAGAAGCCTTCCATCTCTCACCCTATAAATGAGCAAGATCAATCCAATTTTGTATCTAATTCTGTTCAAACCATACGGCTCGAATCTTGTGTGTATTACCTTCACTGTTTATTCTTTTCGCTAGCTTTTTGATCATACATTTTTATTGCATGTTTCGAATGTCAGCACAATATATTTTTCTCTTGGATCATTCATGACTATGAGGATGAAAGAATCAGAAACACAATATTATTTAACAAGCAGTATATATGTTAAAAGTTCCTAGAGAGGGGGTGTACTTGACACAAAAATATAATTACCAGTGAATCATTGATTGAATTGCAGCTTTAAGTTCGCTTTATGCACGGAAAAGCAAATCGGGATTGGGCCTGTAAATCGAACCACCATGCGCCTCCAACAGGTATCAATCGAAACCTAGCATTTTTTTGATTACAAAGCGACAACGCCATTGGCAAGACATAATTACCAGAAAATAACTGCAACCAACACAGTGAGAGGGATCTTCATATTGTAAGGCCAGTTCATCTGCTTGCTATTAAAAAAATAAATGCCGAACCTTGCAGGACACCCGGGAAGCCTTGAACTGTTCTTGTTGAAACTAAGTGACACTGCTGTGAAGTAAGTCGCTCGATAGTTTTTTAGTATTCAGTCACCAAGCCCGTGGTAGCCATTCTAGGTAGTTGAGTCGATATTTCACTGGAGATAATGTGTTTTCCATTGTTGAAAAAAAAGCAAGCTTCCAGTTTGAATGAATAAGCTATTTCGTCCACTCCTGTTGGGTCACCTAGCAAAAAGTTGAAAACAATTTCTTGAAGAGAAAAAAAAATACTGTTTCTTGTCACCAAGCGTACGTACATGAAGAATATGCATGAGTTGATTTATTTATTTCTTCTTCTCTCTTTCCGAAGGCATACGCGCTTCTTATTCAAGAACCGGAATATTTGTGCTTTTCGAATCGAATTTAAGGAGGGAGTTCCATGACAAACATCTACTAAAGTTTTTAAGATGAGCTCCGCAGAGTTTTTGCATGTCCTCTCCCAAGTTAGTGTCTCGTACTTGTGTTTTCGGTTTCCAGTGTGGACAGGTTAGAAACCAAGTGTAGTGAATAAGAATCCCTCGGGCCTAATTCTTAATATATATAATATTGTTATTATTATCCTGCTGAAAATAATGTTATGATAGCCGTCGCCAAATATTTAACTCTATTAATTCTTGAATTTTATTTTAGGTTAGGCATATTCAACAAATTTTTTTTTGATTACAATGCAACAATATTTTACATTTCAACGTTTTCGTAGTCGTCTAAACGTTTGAGAAAACCTTTTTTTGGTTCAACGTTTGTTTGTTGAAACGTTTCAACGTTTATGCAGAAAGGTTGAAACGTATTGTCACGATTAGTCGAACATGTCGCGAAAGGCAAAATAAAAAAATAACTCCCAAATTCAAAATCGACCAAACAAGAGATAGTGAAAAAAAACATGGAACCTTACAACATCCATTGAATAATCGACATTTTGCTGAAATGTCTCAGGCGTTCGCTGGATGATCATGAAAAATTACATTTCTAAAATTGCAGGGAGAAAAAATAATAATCTAGAAGTCTCGATTGTGATAACAGAAGAGATGGACGCGACGAAAAAACAAAAAAAAACATAAGAAGATTAATCGATGCGGACAAGATAAACGATGATCTAATCAATAACATTACAGCATTAAGTGCCATGCATTCTTTCCTCGTTCGTAATAAAATTTAACAAATTATAAAAAGGATAGCAATCCTTCTTAGTGAAGTATGTTATAAAAAATATATATATATTGAAAGTTTCCAGTTCGTTTCATTTCGCGATTTATCCTCATAGCCGCGATAAACTTAGGAGGCACAGGCTTGTATACATTCCATCTTTCGTTCGGTGGGACAAGGTAAACCGAGCACCTAACCAACCATTCAATGATAATAATATTCACGAATTTTTGTTTTGAATTGAGAAAATAAAAAAATAATCACCTCCTTTAAATATCACATCTACTCTAAAACATTCATTCGCTGTTCATATTTTCCGTTCTTGAATTCGAATGTATGTTTTGTCTAACAATTGATTAAATTAAGTACCGAACATTATCGAAAAGCAATTCTGAAAATATTATACTGAAATATTAACATTATAATAAGTGTTCTTCCATAGCCGTTTCAGTCTTCAAACTGCTTCCAACACTGCTTCTGCATATTTTTCAATAAAATCAATTTACCATACGCCCTGCCCCCTTTGCATTTAACGAAAAATCGTCTAAAATTTGAAGTTGTGACCCTTCTCTATACCGTTGCAAGGTTTTTTGTGGTTATTCAAAGTACCTCATTTTCGCATATTCAAATACACACCAGTCAAAGGGAGTTCACGTCTCATTAGTGATTTTAAATTTGTATTTTTGGGAGCATGCACACACTTCCTAACATTGTTGCTTTGTAGTCGATGAGTTGTGCGGAAACGAGTGTAGTGAATAAGAATCCCTCGGGCCTAATCCTTAATATATATAATATTGTCATTATTATCCTGCTGAAAATAATGTTATGATAGCCATCGCCATTTCAGAGTAGCAAATGTTTAACTCTATTAATTCTTGAATTTTATTTTAGGTTAGGCATATTCAACAAATTCTTTTTTGATTACAATGCAACAGTAGTGGTATTGATACTACGGACAGCGCCCGAAAGGAAGAGCACCTCTCCAGCAGTTTTGGCTATACTTAAAACAGGCTCAACATGGCCATATGAGCTTTTTGCTCTAGTGTGGAAACCCCATCTAATCCAAGATTTTTGTAAAAATGCCCCTTCAGAAAGGAAGAGCTCTCTCAGATTGATTTGTTTATACTTAAAACTTGCTCAACATGGCCATATGAGCTTTTTGTTCAAGTGTAGCACCTGCCTAACCCAAGAGTTTTGTAAAAATGCTCTTCGGAAAGTATCAACCCCCCTCAAGCAGATTTTTGTCTATAAACTTGTATCCATACATACATACACATATTTACTTCTGGTTTAAGTTTAATTGGATACCATTCAATTTGTTTATTTAATATTAAAACAATGCAATATGCAGAGCCCCTCTAGAATTGCCCCGTGATTGCATGTTTCCCCTCTCTGTGTCAGTGTGTAGAATTCCCGAGACGGTAGTATTGATTTTTGTTTTGCACGTTTCTCCCCAGCGCCAATACTTACAGAAATTCCCGAGTATTGCATCAGCCAGTATTGTGAGAGTGGCTGAGGAAAGCAGATGTGTTTTTACAGTGCTTCTCATACTTACCGGCCTGTTTGGTTTAATTGAACAATATAAAATCTCACATTTAGAGTCAAGCTTATATTTGTCCCATGTCATGCATGTCTGTACAGGTATTTGCGCTGGGTCAGTGTGAATGAATATTTATTTTTTTTTCCACTTGTGGGCTATTGGCTTTACAACCTGTCATAAGATTAATATTAATAATATTAATCCATAGAGATTAGATTTGAATCCCAGGAAATTTTATATAAATACCAAAGCCAAAAATATTAAGTGTATATACACATACACACATATACATACATACAAATCACACAGCTGAACCCAATTGATATTTTTATCCAGTATAAAGTTTTGAATTGAAACCCAGGAAATTGTATATAATAAACAACAGCAAGAATGCCAAATCAAAAATATTGTAATCAATGCAATAAAAATATATTTAGCTCTAATTGGGCCAGACACCAAAAAATTTGTAACCCGGACAAATACAGAACTCCCACAAAAATTTGCCCCAAATGCAATAGAAAATACAGCATGCAATACTTCACATATACACATAAAGATACTTGCTCTGCACAATCATCAACACAACCATCTACATCTGGTCTGAAAAGGAAGCACGAAGCACCTGTTAATGCCAGAGCAGCAAAGCAGCCACGCTATGAACCCATCCGTAGCAGTTTTAACGGCCAATTAAGGGATCACCGGTTTGTATCAGAGCCAAGATGCGGTATTGAGAATTTCTTGAACAGTATAAATCCTAATCTCCATGCAATTCTAAATGCACAAAATGGCTCTTATAAGCTGTCCCTCAAATTGTTTACACAATATAAGAAACCAAATGGCACAAAATTTACACAGCCCCACATAACAGAAACTGTACCGGTATATTCAAATGCAAATTCAGACACAATAATAAGCAGCTTGATAAATCAACTGAACATTAAACACTCTGAATTTGCGGCAAAAGAGTCTGGATGGACCCTATGCGGTTCTCCGCACAAGTTATATGTTAATATTTCTGAATTCAGCCCATTACAAGGTTCTACATATTTGCCATTACCTGCCAATATCAAAAACAAAAGAGCCGTGGTCAATATAAAAAATAATGACGCGAAATGCTTTTTGTGGTGTATTTTAGCTGCTCTGTATCCAGTTTCAAGGGATCCTCAGCGAATAACTTATTATAAACAGCATGAACATGATTTTGACGATGCAATGGAGGGTTTGGAATATCCAATGTCTGTTCAGAATATTGATAAATTTGAAAAAGGGGCCAGGCACATCAACGGCAAACAATTATCTATTAATGTATTTATTTGTTCCACTGGCAATTGCTTGATAGATCCTCTCAGAATCAGTATAATTGATGATGAATCTGCTATTCCGATTGATCTGCTCTTAATTGAAGGGGATGGCACATATCATTACACTCTGATACATAATCTTGAAGCTTTGGTGAGAACACAACTAGACAAAACTCATACAATATTCAAGTTGTGCAGAAGATGTTTATCTGTATTTGATGGTCAAAAAATGGTAAATGGGGTTCGTGAAAAAAATGCGGAAATTGCCAAAAACAAGCTAATTGAGCATCTGAAATACTGTGGCAATCATAAACCTGTTCATATGGTGATGCCCAATCCAAGTGAAAATTGCAAATTCAAAAAGTTTGAAGCCTTGTTGGAACACCCAGCATATATTGTCTGTGATTTTGAATCGAACCTCAAACCTCTTGCATTCTGCAATCCAGATCCTGAAGAATCTGCAATTACACCATACCAGCAACATGAACCTTCCAGCTTTTGTTTTATGGTTATACGGGATGGTGTTGTTATTAAAGAATATTCATACATGGGAGAAGATGCCATCAAAATATTTGCACATAGAATAGAAAATGTGTGCCGTGACATAGCATCTAACATCTTATTAAAATCAAAACCTATGTTGCCTTTAACAGAGGATCAGATTGAAGATTTCAACAATGCAGAAAAATGCCCGGTATGTGATTGTGAATTTTCAGATACAAATATCAAGGTGAAACACCATTCTCATACAGATGGTAAATTCTTAATGGCCCTGTGTAAAAGCTGTAATATTCAGATCAAGAGACCAAGATTTATCCCCATATTTTGCCATGGAGCATCCAATTATGATTATCATCATTTAATCAGGTACGAGGGGTTTGAGAAGCAGAATTTAAATATTTTAGCTGAAAATGATGAAAAATATATATCTATTAGCAAGATAATTAAAGTTAATGGTGTTCCTATTCACATAAGATTTCTTGATTCTTACAGATTTTTACCTGCTAGCCTGGCTACACTGGCAAATCAATTATCTGATGATCAATTCAAAATCACACGTGCTTCATTTCCAAATCTGGACCTGAAATTAATTAGGCGGAAGGGTGTATATCCATATGACTATGTTACAGATTTTTCTAAATTTGATGAGTGTTCCCTACCACCACAAGAAGAGTTTTACAGCAAAATCAGAGGATCTGGAATCAGTGATGAAGATTATCACCATGCCCACTTGATGTGGAACAATTTAAAATGCAAGACATTTGGTGATTATCACATGGCATATTTGAAACTTGATGTCACCCTCTCAGCTGATATAATGCAGGCATTCAGAAAATCTTCCATGCAAAATTATAAACTGGACCCAGTATATTTTTACAGTGCCCCGGGCCTAGCATGGGCCGCAACGTTTTTGAATACTAAAATGCAATTGGATCTGATCCAGGATCAAGATACGTATCTGTTTATGGAGAAATGTATAAGAGGAGGGATGGTGCAATGTTCCCAGAGATATGCCAGAGCAAATAACAAATATATGCCTGATTATGATCCAGCACGGCCATCAAATTATATACTGTATGTAGATGCCAACAGCCTCTATGGTCATGCCATGATGCAAAAACTGCCATATGCAGGGCTTGAATGGGTTGAAAATTTCAATATTGAAGATCTTCAGGACTTTGATGACAGTGACTATGGCCTATTCTTAGAGGCTGATCTGATAATTCCTGATGATTTGCACAATAAATTTTCTGATCTGCCCCCAATTTCCGAGGTTCAGTGCTCACCTGGCTCTAAACAGAAGAAGCTCATGATGACTCTGGAGCCGAAACAGGGATATGTTACATATTACAAAAACCTCCAGTTCCTGATGAAACATGGTGTTCAAGTGACCAAAGTTGGAAAAGTCTTAAGGTTCAGGCACTCAAGATGGTTGAAACCATACATTGATACAAACACGGAGCTTCGAACATCTGCAAAGAGCCAATTTGATAAGGCCTTGTTTAAATTGATGGTGAATTCAGTGTATGGCAAAACTATTGAAAATGTCAGAAAACATACCGATGTTAAAATAATTACTGACCCCAGCCTGAGCAAAAAATTGGTTGCAAAGCCTAATTTCAATTACAGAAGAATTTATGATGAGCACATGGCACTTTTCAACATGAAGAAAACAAAGATCAAGTTTGATAAACCTATTTATGAAGGGGCTGCAATATTGGAATTGTCCAAATTACATATGTTAATATTGTATTATGAGGTGTTGAAACCTTTTTATGGTGATAATATAAAACTGATGTACATGGATACGGATAGTTTTATTCTTGATATTAAAACAGAAGATGTTTATCAAGATATGTCACAGCCTGAATTGTTTAAATATTTTGATACCAGTGAACATACAATAATTCAACCCCACAACAAAAAGGTGCCTGGCAAGTTAAAAGATGAGACATGTGGTGATGCTATTGTGGCATTTGCTGGGTTAAGTGCCAAGGTGTACAGTTTTAAAACATGTAGTGCAGTTGTCAAAAAGGCCAAGGGTATTGGCAAAGTAGCTGTTGAAAAAGATCTTGAATTTGAAGATTATGAAAATTGCCTCAAATCCCAGAGTTCAATCAGAACATCAGAAAATAGAATTCAGAGTGAGGATCACTTGTTGACTTCAAATATTGTAAGAAAAGTAGCCCTGGACCCACATGATAATAAGAGATGCATTTTATCATGTGGCATACATACTTTACCATGGGGTCATTGTGATTTGAAAAATGGAAATCAATGCCCAATTACAGAGCATGATTTGAAATAAATAAACATGCCTATGAACTTATTTGGGTTCAAAAAACAGGCTATTATGGATCTGCCGACACCACAAGCCTCTCCTGATATGATATCTAAACTGAGTGGCTTGTTAATTATTCATCTGAACAGCATACTTACAGATGTTGATGATGAAACAGGCAAAATATTGTACATATTTAACAATAATTTAAATCATTACCAATTACCTGTAGGTGGTCAATTGCAATTTATTACAACCCCTGAGGGTGATGTCAAGATTTCAATAGGGAGAAATATTTATAGAATTAAGCACTCAAACATGATTTCTGGCACTGTATATACTGTTTCTGCTGGTGACTGCTTATATATTGAGGTCCCTGGATCATATGACAAGCTTATACCTTTTTTTATAGAATTAAGAATCAGATATTCAATAATAAATAACCACTAAAACAAAAATGCCTAATGATATATTTGGCCATACAAGACATGAAGATCACAGTGATGAGATTCTGATGCTTGATGTCAGAGTCAAGAAATTAAGAAGTGATTTACAAGCTTTACAAACCACACTCAATGCCAGTCTTCAATTAGAAATTACAAATTTACAATCACAATGCATGGACCCTCTTCTTAAAATTGATTCTGAACTCAAATTGCTGCTTCAGAAATATACTGATTTGGCCACATTGGATAATTTTCAAAGTTTAGAAGAAGCTGTAGCAGCTCTTCAAGCCAAATTTAAGACCCAGGCTACCAACTCCGAGCAATTGAAACAGCAATTGGAAGAGCAAATAAATAATGTCCAGACACAGCTCCAAACAATTGTCAAAAGCATAAAATCACAAGAAGATTTTGATCTAGTGATTTCCACTCTAAAAAAACAGATTCAGTCACTCCAGATACCTAATCTCGACCCTCTGAACAATGCCATAGCCGAGGTTAAAGAAAAAATTGAGACACTTGAAAATTTTATGAACAATTTGCCATCTTCTGATGCTTTGAATGCAATAACTCGGAGTGTTGCAAATATCAAGCTGCAACTTGAAACATATGAAGATTTTGGAAAAATTCAAAGTTCCATAACCCATCTTGAGGGTACAATAGCAGCAGTACAAAGTGATTTGGCAAATGTACTAGAATCCCGCCTGCCTGGTATTGTAGATACCCTTGTCAGTGTCCAGCAACAAATCACAAAACTTGAAAACCTCAACACTGAATCTGAACTATCTCATTTTCATCATTTGATTGATGATATTCAAACAAAACTTGAAATTTTACAACAATCCACACCCACTCAGGCAGATATAGCCCTGCTCCAAAATGCTATGCAAAATGTGGCTGATGCTACTGAATTAAATAATGTGAAATTGGCACTTGAATCTTTGCAGAATACTGTATCAAATCTGCCCACATCACAGGAACTTAAAAATATTAAGAGAGCAGTGAATAGGATATTGAAATCAGAAGATGTCAAGAATATCCAGACAGAGATCAAACAACTCACTCAGACAGTGGCCACTCTACCAACCAATCAACATATTAATGAACTGCATGCCCTGTTTGAGGATATCAGAAGACAGGTCCATGATCTTACTGCTCAAAATTCAAAATTGGCAGTTGTTGAAAATTTGCAACAAATTGTAGCTAATATCAAGCAACAGCTAGGGACCATGGAATCCAATCAAGCAAATGCTCTGTCTGTTTTTGCCACCCAGCTTCAAGAGATTGTGCAACAATACAAGAGACTTGCTGTGGACATAAAGATCAAACCAGGCCATGATGATGTTGTTAGGACCATCAATGAGTACCTTGAATCTGTAACAAGCAGATTGCTCACAGCAGAAAAAGAAATAACAGGCATAATCGAGAATCCTAAACATACAGTGATTCTTGAATTGTACAGCATCCCCAACAAAGAATATGATTCACCATTTACACCAGGTGGCAAAATATATATGCTGTCCCCTGCACAATTTTATTACCAATTTTTTGTTGGGGGCACACTGAGACCAATCAAGATCAAATATTGGCTTCAACCACAGGCACACCACTACCCCACCTTATCAATAACAAATGCTGACAACAAACCGAAAATCACCAGTGTAGAGTTAGAGGATTTTACAGACCCCAATACATTAGAAACAGCCTATACTGAAGATGATGGCACTCTGGAATTTAAAATACAAATAGGGGACAAATTATATTTAGAAAATCCTGCAGTCTCAGCTGCTGAACACCCTATAGTTGCAATATTCTTGTTTTCATATTATGTCCAGACAAATTATTGTTGATGAATTACACAGACAAGCCAGACATAATTATAAGAGACTGCCAGTAGTCACAAAAGGCATAGATGATTTATGGCAGAGCGACTTGATTGAAATAGCAAGTGGGCAGTTGAAAAACTTAGACAAAATCAACAAGGGCTACAAGTATCTACTCACTGTAATAGACACATTTTCAAAATTTGCCTGGGCTGTGCCACTCAAATCCAAGACTGGAAAATGTGTTACAGAAGCCATCAGGACAATCATCAATCAGAGTGGAAGATCCCCGCGCTATTTGCAAACAGATAATGGCAAAGAATTTTATAATTCAGTGTTTCAACAATTTATTAAAAGCCAGGCAATAAAACATTACTCGAGTTACAGTGATCTTAAAGCCTCAATTGTAGAGAGATTCAACAAAACCCTAAAAAATCTTATGTATAAACAATTTACCCTCCAAGGTAATTATAAATGGCTTACAATCCTTCCAGAACTTCTACATAAATATAACAATTCTGTCCATTCCACAATCAACATGAAACCCTCTGAAGTAACTTCATCTGATGAGCAAAAATTGATCAGGACTGTTTATTATCCTAGATACCAGCCAACAACAAGAAAGGCCAAATACAGGGTGGGCGATCAAGTAAGAATCAGCAAATATAAGCACTTATTCAAGAGAGGCTTTACGAGAAACTGGAGCACCGAATTATTTACAGTGGTTCAAGTTAAACCCGGGACCCTTAACACATATATAATAAAGGATCACCGAGGAGAAATTCTCAAAGGCCGATTCTATGAACAAGAGCTCAGCAAAACTAAACAGCCTGACACATATCTCATAGAAAAAATCATCCGCAGAAAAGGCAACAAGTTACTTGTCAAATGGCTAGGACTTCCAGAACACAGCTGGATCGATGCAGACAAAATAATAATATGAGCACCTGGGATGTTATAAAAAGGCTGCCAGAACCTGAACAGCAGAATAAGAGAAATGGCAAGTTGCTGCCTGATAATATTAGGTGTCTTATTGTTGGGCCATCTGCTTGTGGTAAAACTACACTAATGGTTGATAATTTTTTATTGGCACCCAACTGGTTAGACTGGAAAAACAGGCACTTGTATATCTTCTCTAAGAGCTTGGAACAATTAAAATATCAGCAGCTGATGAAGCTATATGATGGATTGGATATAGCCACTTTTGAACCAGATGTTAAGCCACTTCATGAATGTCTCGATAATTCTGTTGTTGTGTTTGATGACATTATACTGGATAATCAAAACAAGGTTAGAAATTTCTTTACACAGGGCCGGCACAAAAACATTGATTGCTTCTACCTGGCACAGACTTTTTCTAAAATTCCGAAGCAGCTGATCCGAGACAACAGCAATTTTATTGTGTGTTTCATCAAGATCATACCAACCTCAAACACATACATGATGAATATGTAGGTGGGGACTTGAGCTACAATGATTTTTCCAAGTTTTGCAGCAGGTGCTGGAACCAGGACAGTTATGGGTTTGTCACAATTGATATGACAAGAACACCCAATAGTGGCAAATACAGAAATAAAATCAACGATTTTCTAGACGTTGAGACATAAATAAATAACCATGAAAAGGCCAATCATTGATGATCTTAAATTAAGAGATTATCTTGTAAAAAGATTTAAGGGATGGAAATCAGAGAACCGTGGAATTTATGAAAAACACAAACAAACAGAACAGCCTGTAATTGATGCTATTAATAATTTAGGTAAGAATATCAAAACTGTTACAGAGCAAAATCAAAATTTGCTCACAGAGCTTGTACCTGTAGCTGCAAGGAACATATTAGATTATCCATTCACCCCACTTTCCAGTATTCATACACCTAGTCCTGTTGTTCCTAGAAGAATTGAAGCTACACAGGATCCTATTGAATTGGGTCTTCTTGCTCAAAAATATTTAACCACACCTAAAGACAACAAAGATGAGGTGTTTGGCTTATATGCTGACACAGAGCTTGATGGTAGCATCATACATAGAATTGGCAATTTCAGAGTAACTTTTATGGGAGATGATATAATTGTATATTCTGAATCTCGTCTCGGAGAAAAAGGTGCTTTTGTTAAGTACCCCGGCACACCTGGGTTGTGGGAACTGATGACTAGGAAAAGGCCTGGCAGCTATACAGATCAAGATTATGAACATTACAAAGAAATATTAATAAAATCAGATGCTCTATACCAGAACAATGATCCCACACAAAAAAGAGTCAAGTCTAGCAGTGGGGCAAAATACAATAATTTAATCAAGCCCATATGGTCACAGATCAAGACTGGCAGTGGAATCAAACAATACAACACCCTGCCTAAAGAATTTGTGTGGGTTGATGATGTCAGGAAACTTGTGGATAGGTTATTGGTAATAGCTGGGGAGGAAAATGCTGGGAACCACAATTTTTACAATGAAAAGGTTGGAATTATGGACATGATAAGCACAAAATTGTCTAATTTTATAGTGAATGACCCTAAGGGCATTGGATATCTCATAAAAATTATTAATACTCTACCACCTAAATTTTGGAATATTTCTGAGGGCCGGGGGTTGGTTAATGACATTATAAACAAGCTGCCATTTGAACTACACATTCCAGGCTATCAGTATTGTGGTCCCGGGACAAAATTGGACCATAGATTAAACAGAGGGGATCCTGGTGTAAATCCTTTAGATGCTGCTTGTAGAGACCATGACATAGCATACAACACACATTCTGATCTTGACAAAAGACATGTTGCAGACAAGAAATTAGAAGAGGCTGCATTTGGTAGATTTGTAAGCAAAGATGCTTCTTTGAGTGAAAAAATAGCAGCATTGGGAACCACCATAGCTATGAGCACCAAACAAAAACTGGGGTGGGGGTTGTGAATATGTATATAATAAACCTACAATGAAGGCCAAGGGTGTTATGTATCAAATACCTTATGCAGGTCTCAAATCTCTTAAAACTATTGACAGTCTTTTAACCAAAAAGCAGCGCAAGAAAAAAAGCTCTTGTCTTGCAAAAGGTCATGGTATGAAATTGTTGCTTAGTACCCCCCAATTAAAAAAATTACAACAATCAAGAAAAAAATCACATGTGGGGGGATTCATATTTACTATCCCTGCCATCTTAGCAGCACTCGGGGCTGTTGGGAGCTTGGCTGGGGGATCAGCTGCCATAGCAAAAACAGTAATAGATGCCAAGAAAAATAGGGCAGAATTAGATGAGCAGAGGCGCCATAACCTGGCCATGGAGAAACAAGGCAAAGGTGTTAAGAGAGCCATGAATAAGTTTAAAAAAAACAAGAGCCGCTTACAAACCAAGATATTGAAGCTTTAATCAAGCCACTGGGCATCAAACATTTTAGAGGTGTGTACATGTCTGATTCTTTACCGGAACAACCACTCAACAAAGAGTGTGGCATTGTTAATTTGGATAAGTACAAAAATCAGGGCACTCACTGGATCTGTTATCTTAAATATTTAAACAATGAGGCATTTGTGTTTGATTCATTTGGAGGTGTTCCTCCTGAAAATTTAGTAAAATATCTAAATTCAGCTAATCTTTATTACAATAATGTCCGTGTTCAAAACTTCAAAGATGTTAATTGCGGACATTTGTGTTTATCTGTTCTTAGATATATGTCTCAAATAAATAAACCATCAATTGAAAATTTTCAAAAAGCCTTGTGGTATTTAAAACATCATGGGGGTATTCCATCTCACCAGCCAAAATTCAATATTGAAACTCAAATTGCATGATGATATAGTGTATCCCAAAACAATAGCTCTCAGAGCATTTTACGGCATGTACTTGATACCTAATATTACACACCACAACAACACAATTGCAGTAGGGGATCAAAAAATTGTCATCACTCCAGGGCAGTATAATCTGTCCACTCTAAATGCTCAATTACCCAGAGGTGTAGTGTTAAGTCAAAATTCTGTCACTCACAGAGTAGAGATTGTATCTGCTACGGAGACAGTGGATCTGGGTACTATAGGAGAGCTGTTAGGCTTTGAGAACAACACAAAACTTGAAGCGGCCATCAAACACACTGCTATGAATATACCTAAATTCTTAGCCATAGAGACTCTGAATATTCACTGTAATGTGGCTGAGGGTATGATCACCAAATCAAATGGTATAGGCACTCACAAACAAACTGGCATCATTGCAACATTCAAACCTAATTCCGAATTCATGGAGCCAATCATCTACAATCCATCCCCAACACTATATTTTCCTGTGTGCCATAATAGAATAGATTACATTGAATTGATGGTCACTAATGAAAAAGAAGAATTAGTTGATTTTGCTGGAGCCACAACAACTGCTATCATAGAGATTAACATTTAAATAAAAATACATACAATGGAAAATATTGAGAGTTATGAGCTACAATCATTCCCTCCAAACAGGAGGACATTTGCAAATTTAAATCAACCCAACACAGAAATCGAGGTTGATCTTGATGTAGGGGATGGCTTTATACACCCCCACAGAGCAGATCTATACATCAAATTTGATGTTCTAAAGCTCGATGGAACAGATTATCCGGCAAATTCAAACATAAGATTGGTAGACAATTTTGTGCCGCATCTGTTCTCTGAAATTGAGATCAGAAAGCATGGTGTTGTTATAAACAGAGTGGATTATCCCGGCATTACCTCCACAGC
The DNA here is from genome assembly GCF_977018435.1 of Lepisma saccharinum. NCBI lineage: Eukaryota > Metazoa > Arthropoda > Insecta > Zygentoma > Lepismatidae > Lepisma > Lepisma saccharinum. Next base: position 39,369,349 of record NC_139256.1, read on the forward strand.
TTTGGCCACACTAAAATTATCCAAAACCGAGGCTTCTTACTACAAAATAGGCGGATTTGAGGCTGGTGATAAGATATTATCTAAGAACCACACAGTGCTGTTCCCTATGCGCCTGTTGCCAGGATTCTTCTCAGATTACAAAGAAATTATGTGGAAGGGTGGTTTAAGAATCACATTTAGAAGAGCTGCCAATGATAACAATGCTTTGATGAGGTACAGTGCAATAAACTCTACCGGGGAAGCTCTGCCTAATACCCTACCTGATGAAGGCAAGTGCATTATTCAGACTATGGAGCTAAGAATCCCGGTTGTTGAGTATGAAGCCAGTTATGCTCTTAAATACAAAGCTGATATAATAAAAAATCCACAGGTTCTTTTGCAATTTTATACATATCAATCTGTACAGAAGCCCGCATCTGGTACCTATTATGAGTTTGATGCTACAAATTCATTCTCCAGCATACAATATGACATGCCGGATTTTGTAGTGGTATTGTTTCAGACTGGAAGACACAATAATCAGGAAAAAAATTCAAGTAAATTTGATAGCTGCAACATCAAGAACATATATCTTAAAAATGGCAGAAATGAGGTATTTCCTAGAGAAAATTATAATTTAGACATTTCCAAGAATGATTTCCTCAAATTATATGAGGCTTTTTCGGCTTTCAAAAGGGTCACTACAGGCAATACTGACATGTATTACACTCCAGATGAATTCAAAACACAGAGACCCATGTTTGTAATCAACACTTCAAAAAGAAAACAGGTTGTGGTGAATGACAGGACAAACATTAAAATTATCTGTGAATTCCATGAGGCTTTACCCGATGACACCATATGTAGTGTCATTCTCATAGGTGAAAAATCATATGTTTATGATGTAAGAAATGAGAGGGTCACAGAGCAATTCTAAAAACCCGATTCAAATACAGAGGCCCTTTAGATATAAAACAATACTTTACCGTCAGAAAATATATTACCTACCCATTTTATAGCACCTCTGCTCATAGCAGAAAAGCTTTTATATTTACCCAAATAACACAGCACATTTGCCAAAAAGCCTAAAGCAATTATTCTGTTGCGACAAGACCAAACAATATCCGAGAAGGCAATTCCTCAATATGATAGATGGTAAGTAATTTTCCTGAAAAGAGCATAGTGTAGATAAGAATTTCTCTTTGAGTTCCATGACAAATGACATGTAATTTCCCTCGGAAAAGGCACAGTGTAGGTAATATCAACAGATATAATCTCCCAGGCATTTACTAATGGGACTGATCAAAAGATTATAAAAACATGCTTCCATGTTTGTTCGCTTTTTCCCATTTACGCACAACTCGGGAAGCAAAAATCAATACATAACAAGGTTATGGCTAGACTAGAGGGGCGCTCTGCATATTGCATTGTTTTAATATTAAATAAACAAATTGAATGGTATCCAATTAAACTTAAACCAGAAGTAAATATGTGTATGTATGTATGGATACAAGTTTATAGACAAAAATCTGCTTGAGGGGGGTTGATACTTTCCGAAGAGCATTTTTACAAAACTCTTGGGTTAGGCAGGTGCTACACTTGAACAAAAAGCTCATATGGCCATGTTGAGCAAGTTTTAAGTATAAACAAATCAATCTGAGAGAGCTCTTCCTTTCTGAAGGGGCATTTTTACAAAAATCTTGGATTAGATGGGGTTTCCACACTAGAGCAAAAAGCTCATATGGCCATGTTGAGCCTGTTTTAAGTATAGCCAAAACTGCTGGAGAGGTGCTCTTCCTTTCGGGCGCTGTCCGTAGTATCAATACCACTACTTGCAACAATATTTTACATTTCAACGTTTTCGTAGCCGTCTAAACGTTTGAGAAAACTTTTTTTTTGGTTACCGAGATGATAGAAGAAGAAGAGAGAGAGTGATTGAATAATTTTGAGAACTTCTTAATATTGGACAGTGTAACCACTATGTTGTCGATAGAAACGCGGCAAGAACAACATTACCACTATGCTATCGGGGTGAACGGCATTTTTCCATTATCATTTGTGTCCACACACAAAACTTCGTGTTTGTCTGCATCCATACCTAGATCGAGAAATTCGAACCATGCCTCAGCCCCTTGTGACTTATTTAATTCTTTACACTCATCAAAATATGTGCTTAATAAAATGCCTCAATCGTACGAGCTATGGCATCCTCTGTAAGCATCCAAGCAACCACATGTATAAATTATAGTCTCCCACACATAATGCTCTTTCATGTCCAAATAGATTCGCTTCCCTCCACCATCAGGGCAGTGGGAGCTCGTGTACCATGAGGGGTTGAATAGACCTAAAAAAAAAATCGGTTGGGATGGAAAAAAAGTAGATAGAGATCTTTCTCAGATCAGGATAGGCTTGTATTTGCTGTCCTCGGGTTTAAGAAGCCTAGTTAGTTAGTTGGTTGTTTCCCCCTGCACTATTTCAATTTTTGAATAATCACTTGTTAGTTATGAACGCACCGTTGACATCTTGTCTGATTATTTATGTGTTTGGGTTGAGGCTCCGTATTTGCTCGCAATATTTATTTTCTTCTTTTTCTTGTTATATGATTTTTACATTAGAAACGACAGATTTCCATTAACAGTATTTCATGTTATGGAAACATTTAAGTCTATACGCCATCGGGGTGGGATTGCAACCTACGTCATCCGACAAAAATCAGGATCGGTATTGTAACATTTAATTGCTCAGGTCATTTTTAAATATGTACAGCTATAGGTAAACATTGTAACTTGAGCCCTCAGAGTCGTAGACCGGCAAAAATACACCTCTGTTAATCGCCTCGTGTGGGGAAGAGGGACAATTGTAGTTGTTGGTGTAATACACTTCGAAGCAGACGTGCCCCACTTTTTCAATTTCATCAAAACAACCATTATTCATCCTCATTGTTGCCATTAGCCAAAATAGCCTCGCGTTACAATTTTCGTAGTGATCTCCGTTCGCCCCTTGGCTTTTCGTAGATTAACAAAAATCGTCTGAAGTTTGAACTCTCCATACCGTTGCAAGCTGTTTTTGTGATTGTCCGCCTCGATTATTCAAAATGCCTCATGTTCGCATATTCAAATACACACAAGTGAAGGGGGTTCATATCACATCAGTGATTTTAAATTGTATTCTCGGGGGGGCCATGCACACATTTCCTAACATTGTTGATTTGTTGTCGATGAGTTGTGCAGGTACAGCTGTGAAGTTGTTAATAAGACCCAACACAGACAAGTTGACTATCAGTATATCAGTATAGAATAACATGGTGCCATTTTTCTGTTTCTGTTTGCCAACAAAGCAAATCTACAGGTCACAGGTTCGAGAAACAAAACATTTTTTAAAAATTCTCCTGCGCATAACATGGACCACCTATAGCGATAATATAATATAGATCGATTTTAACAAATATAATTCAAAGTTATGTAGTGAGATTTTGGTTTAGTATTTAATCACAACAGCAAAACAAACTTCACAACTGAAGTTAAGTGCGTTTTGCATACATGCAGAAACATAAATTTACGCCCCCGAGGTGGTTGTTGGAAGACTATATACAATAAGACACACCGCCCCCATTTTTTACAATAATAAAAATATTGAATAAGTAAGCAGTGGAGTAAAATCCTTTGTTTCATTTTGATGTGAACAAAAATTATAGTTGATCTGAACCCTCTTGTCCAAATAAAAAATAAGCTCCGGTCCCATCTGGAGACTGCAAAAATGATATGTATGTCTATTCAGAAAAACCCAAAAATTTTAACATCCATGCACATTACCGTACTGTGGCTGTTGCGCCCCACACCCATGTGTAATATTTTATTTCTCTTGTTGGCTGAACGCAAAAATGCTCGAGACTGCTTTCAAAAATTATTTTCGGCCTCGCTTCACGATACAGCCGTATGCATGTAAAACTAGTATATCACACACAGGCAGAGGGGCAAAAAATAACATTTCTCTCTTTCCCTCGCTTTTGCCCATCTTCCAGTGTTCGTCTAGATAGCGTGACTAGCAAAAATATTGAAATCGAAATAAGAATTATCCGTTATGGTCTCCCTCCCTTCTTTGCATGCATGTTGCGCTGACATGTAAATAAGCGCTATGCTTTAATAAAAAAACAACCATTGTACAACTGTATAGGTCCTCGTCCATCTCATGCCAGGGACTGGGTATATCTTGTGTACAGTTTATAGTGGCATCATATTCCTTCACCAGATATCAAACTCGAGAGACTTGCAAGACAGCTCAGGTTATAACTTACTACGAGGTCTGTTTTTTTTTAAAAAAATAATAATCGTCAGTCCATATGACAATGCTTGCTGTTTAACTAACAGTATTCGAATCTCTGAGGGGCCGGGGCATTCCACATTTACCTTTGCTAGAAAGCGCAGTGCAATAAACATTCTTTTTAAGTTATGCAATAATTTTGACATTATATTCATGTCCATTCCCCAAGACTAGATTTATATACACAACCAACTCGCTCTTGCAATATATTATCTGATGCGACATTGTGAAAGGTTCTCGTATGTTCGCGAAACAGGAAATACACGTCATAGCTTCCGTGCATCGAAAACAAGGTTACTGGGGGCACGCAAAATACCGTAAGAAGAATTATATATTCCAAATGCAGGCATCATCATTTTTCTCTTGCACAAATAGAATAATCGGGCTGAATTTCCAGTCTAAAACCACCATGTTCTGGCAGCAAGTATCAAAAACCTGTGGTAATTTTATTATATGATAGGAGGTGAGTGAAATGGTTGTTGCAAGTTACCTTTTAAACCCAGTACGTGTGTAGGAAAAACTGCGTATAAGCTGTCTGTGTGTCAGGTAGTCGTGTCGTTCGCTAGTTGTATGTCACAGCTTAACCCGTACTAGGTAATATTTTTACATGAGGTAAGTTGGCATACTCTGGTAGGGTATATGTTTCAAGCCTCTAGCTGTAGAGCCTATTTGCAAAAAGTAAGTTTGGTAACACTACTCGTCGAAAGCAGCTCAAACAGTGTTGCTAGCTGCAGGTTAATTTTCCCCCGTTATACAATTGCAAGAGGTGAGTTGCTTATAGCCTATCTGGAAGGCTTGGTGTGTGTGTGTCCATGGCTTATGTCGTAGGTTAATAAAATTTGCAATAGATCTTGTGTGTGTTGGCAACCGTCAGCCCTTACATGTGATATAGCAGCCTTACTTATTGTAAGACATAGTGTGTATGTATGAGTGGGGGAGGTTAGTTTAGTTCACGATAGATCGACCTGTCACGCTATGACCAATTTCTGCTTTTGAGTCACCTGTAAGGCTATATGTGGGTAGGTGAGGGAGCTTAGTTTAATTCACGATAGATCACATTTTAAATTTGCTCACTCTCTCTGTGTCTGTGTGTCAGGTGGTCGTGTCGATCGCTAGTTGTATGTCACAGATTAACCTAGGTAATATTAACTGTACTTCAGAGCTTTTTTCTGTCCACTTTTCTCTCATTGCAGGTTAGTTTTAATCCGTAAAACATCGTAAAAACAGATTACGCTGAGAGCAGAAGCCCATTAGCAGATCGTAGTAGATTACACTGTGGGAGCTTACACTAAAAAAAAACAGCCTTATAGGAAAATATCGTAAGTCATTTCAAAAATAGGTCAAAAAACGAGTTAGCATAAAAGCAAAATTTGCACAAGGTAAAAAATAGCTTAAAAAAATAATGCCAGAGCTTTTTCTCTCCATTTTTCTCTCATTGTAGGTTAGTTTAGTGCGTAAAACATCGTAAATCGTAAAATCGCCACCTTACAGGAAAACATCGTAAGAGGAGACAGTCTTATAGGAAAATGTCGTAAGTCATTTCAAAAATGGGTCAAAAAATGCATCCAGCAGAGCGGAAGCCTATTAGCAGGTCGTGGTAGATTACACTGAGAGACCTTACAGTAAGAGGAGACAGCCTTATAGGAAAATATCGTAAGTCATTTCAAATGTGGGTCAAAAAGCGAGGTAGCATAAGAGCAAGATTTGCAGAAGGTAAAAAAATAGCTTAAAAAAGTGATGCCGGAGCTTTTCTTCTGCCTAATTTTCTTTTATTGTAGGTTAGTTTACCCCGTAAAACGGATTACGCCGAGAGCAAAAACCTATTAGCAGGTTGTAGTAGATTACGCTGGGGGGGGGGGGGGCTTACAGTAAGAGGAGACAGCCTTATAGGAAAATGTCGTAAGTCATTTCAAATATAGGTCAAAAAGCGAGGTAGCATAAGAGTAAAATTTGCAGAAGATAAAAAAATAGTTTAAAAACTGATGCCAGAGCTTTTCTTCTGTTTATTTTTCTCTCATTGTAGGTTAGTTTACCCCGTAAAACGGATTACGCTAAGAGTAGAAGCCTATTAGCAGGTCGTAGTAGATTACACTGAGGGGGGGGGGCCTTACAGTAAAAAAAAGCAGCCTTATAGGAAAATGTCGTAAGTCATTTCAAATGTAGGTCAAAAAACGAGTTTAGCATAAAAAGTAGCTTAAAAAGTGATGCCAGAGCTTTTTCTATCCATTTTTTCTCTCATTGTAGGTTAGGTTATAGCCAAAAACAAAAACCTTGGTGATTTTTCAAGTGAGGAGTTGGCAACACTGCTCATGCCTTACGAGAGAAATCCATTAAGGTGAGAAAGTAGGTCAAAGGGCCGGCCCAGAGTCGCCGGTTTCACCTACTGATTCGAACCCAGAAACTTCAGTGGCGATACCTAAAGTCGACTACTAACACACTTCCATGCACTAAGCAGGTAGAATAATTATTGATCCATAGGAAAACAGCGACCTGCCTCAATTGCATGTAAGCACAGGCACGTCGTGATGTGACAATGACCTGATAGCGTATGCTATGTATCGCTTCTGTAAGCCACTGTTTTTCTGTGGATCAATATTTTAGCAAAGCTTGGTAGAGCTATGTTCTATCCCTCGGTTCTTCTGCTAATCTAGCAAAAATAAGAAATCAGCACTGTGCTAAAAAAATGCAAAATATCCCAGTTTCAATTCGATCCATTCATCTGAATCGAAGAAACCAACAATTCACATATCCCCATATCACTGTTTGCTTGCCCTATTAGCACTTGTTGTTGCTCAATTAGTTTTCACTAATTGGCAGTCTAATAGAACAAGATACGGCGGTATGAGAAATATGCAAATTTCAAGATATTTTAGTGAATTACGCCGGCATAAGCTAAGTTCGTATTGCTAGAAGGCCTTCGTCGTTGCAAGTCACCTAACCCATTCACTGGCAGAGAGAGTTATAAATATTGACGTATTGTAAAAAGTTGACTTGTCGACTCGGGTCTGTTCACCGAGTTCAGGCATTTGCACATAGATGGCTCTGTTATTGTCGCTCATCAAATAATGAGAGAGTCACAGAGCAATTCTAGAAGAGTTTTGCATATTACATTGTTTTAATATTAGATAAACAAGTTGTGCCTGGTCTTAAATTAAAATAATCCAGGTTAACATATTAACATAATAATATAAAAATATTTTGAATAAGTATTTAACATTATATTACAGTGTACTATTGTATAATCAAAAAACTCTTAAGAGCATCTTGACTTAGTTTTAAGTGTAGCAAAAACAATATCGAGAAAAGCCATATTTTTAACAAATTTATAAACAGCAATTTTACCAAATCCAGGTTTGGCCACATCAATTTGAGGGGGTCATCTTTTCTCGGAAGCTTTTTTTTACAAAAATCGTAGGTTTTACACAGTAACAATAAAATTTTATAGACATTTGGCTTAGTTTTAAGTATTTCTATTCAGTCGAAACACCTCCTCATTTATCGCACCAGTCCTACCGTAAATTATACTACTATTGAAAAATAAAATTTTAGCAAAAGTTATAGAGGGATTTTCGAAAATTAACAATTTTGCACTATGAAAATTGGAATTTGAGCTTTGACTTTTTTTTTGCGCTTGTATTGTGTCACTTTTTGTAACAGTCAAAGTTCGATTTTGAGTATATTACTGTATAGGTGTACACAATAAAAGTAAACTAAAATTTCGGGGGTGGCCTAGAACGCACCGTTTACCCTACTTTAGCGGCATGATTGTAGTCTCGTCATTGGGAGATACTGGAACCTCCATGGGATCGACAGAATTTCTAACACTAGGCAGGGCGCTGTTTTCTTCGGTCGGCGTTAAAGGGACATCCTGTATTATATCGGAACTGGTGTCTGCAGTTGATTCAGTTTGCGTCTTGGTTATTGTAACTGGAAGTACTGTCTGATCATTGTGTATCACTTCTTCAGCGCTGTTGAGGTTGAATGTGGGGGAGGGGGGTCGCACTCTCCCTGCGTACGAGTTATCACTTGTGCGTGCTGTTGGCCTCTGGCGACTAGAGAATTGGTTAAAGAAATGATCGACCGCATCACAGTACGAACACGTACGCTCTTGACCATTGTACGTGACCCAATAACGGCCGCCACTGATCGTAACGTATGAAGGTATCGCATAAGACAAGTTCATCTTTACTAATTTTCTTCCGGTTCTCACTGGGTATATGTGGTCTTTTGAGTACGTTTCGTCATCAAGGAAGATTACCTGTCCGTAGGTAGTGAGTACAGAATATATTGCTTCATCTGACATTTCACTCGGCACGTCGTGCAGCCGCACTATCACATGATTTTAATCTGCCCACGTCATTATCACTTCATGTTCACCGTCATCGTCATTATACATATGCACTCCTTTCGACTCGCGTAATAACTGTTCACCCGTTACTTTAGAAAATAATTTCACAAAAACACATATTCTATAATAGTCTACTTCTATTTTTACAACCTGTTCTGGTTTCAGTTTCAATTTCGTACTTATCCAGCGATGTAGTTCATTTGACGTGGGCTTATTTCTCACTTCTCTAAAGTTCAATTTCAACGTATTCACTAGCTTGATAGCCATTTTCAAGACTTCAGTTTTGTTCGACTGGACGATTACGTAATACTCAACTACACGCTGCGGGAGAGAGCACCGATCCCCCCCCCCCCCACCTTCCTCCTTCCGGCGTTTGCGCGAGACTTCACTGGACCACACCATCTTTCTTGTTCAAGTGCTTACATGTCCCTATCCAATCAAGCACTAGTACTAATCAAGGAAAAACGGAGCGAAATTACTGCAACAGTGTTTGCTAAAATCTACACCACGGAGTACATTGCGACGATACGCCACTTCAAAAGCCATAAACATAACCACTACATTCTGAAGGTACGAAATGTTTTCACCTTTTCACATAGTATTTCAGATATTTACGGCTACACACTGGAGTCGTCGTTTCACAGCAAAATCTTCCTTACTAGTCACAAAAGGAAAAAACATGAACCGGTATTGACAAAACTACCACTTCAGCGCCATCTGCACGCAGGAGTTTGATCATGACGGAGACCTTATATGTTCTGTTATTTACTTAAATATCTTTAATCGTAACAAAATTATAGGTATTCCAGGTTCTAGTGATTAAAACAATATTTCATATCAGAAAATTTCTTCCTTATCGAATCTATATTAGTGATACTGTTGTGTTTGGGAATTTGGGTCTATTCTTTAACATGGCTTTAGAATAGCGTCGCATAAAAGCACGGTAAACACTTGGGGAGGAAATGAAAATGGGTAATCATATCGCTGAAATTTATTACAGAAGAGTCAACTTCAAGCCTATTTACACATGACGTTTGCTTCAAGATTAGAAGGCACTGCCTTGCTACTTGAAATGAAATGAGGCGAGGGGAAAAAAGAGGGCGAAGCAATAATGCAGAGATAAGGACGCAAGTTCCAATAATTGAAAAGGAAACTGAGAAATAGAAGAATGAAATGTTCGAGTTAGCTTTTAAGTAAAATTTATTATGAGACACTTACACTTGAAGTTGGAAATCCACGATACGATGGAGAATTGAATAGGCTATCTGAAGGAAGGAAACGCAATTTCCGTCTTCCGCTCTTCGAAGCAAGGCTTTGGGTTATCGTTTTCGAGAGTCTCGAGGAAAATGATGTCAGCAGATCGGGTTGGAGCTGAGTGGAGGGTGAAAACAGTGTTGCCAGGGCAATGTTATTATACTCAAACGCCGCCAGAAATTGGCTACAAAGTCAAAATATGGAAGTCAACTTTATGTAGGTAGTCTAATCAGGACTGCGAGTTTCCAAGAGAATATACACCTTGGCTTCCTGACTGATAGGCTTAAAATAATATAATAAATAATATAAAATAATGTAAAAGTATAAAACAGGTCTAAAATGTGCAAATGTTTATTTGATAGTATGTTTTCACTGTAACATAACTCTTAATATATTTCAAGTGATTTACATGCTTAGGTGATGTGATCAGCTTTAAGCTCCGTCCGCCTTTACACCACCTCACAGGGTCGCACACAAATAGCAATCGGTGATACAGTCCGGCCAGCAGAGGTGCCGACTTGTCAAAATTATTGGGGAGGCTCTGATCACTGAAATAAATTAATGAATGACTCACTCCCTCCCTTTTCTAAGTTCTGGCCTCAGAGTTCGGAATCTCGTAAAAGCCCATGATTTCCTCAAAAATATTAAATTAAAATTTTCATTTACAGTTCGAATGCAAAATGTCAATAGTTCACGGATGGATATGTCACAAGTTTCGTCAACCATAATACGTAGCAAAATATTCCCGACTTTTAATATCTGCTACCACGGAGCGCAAAACAGATCTCGCTAATATATTAATGCTGTTCTGAATGTCATGTGAGAGTCATTTGTAGCCTTAACGCCCCATCCACTCTCCTAGTTCATGCACATCTTCTTTTGAAACTCTTCTTAGTAAAAATGTTAACAATACTCATAATTATATACTTAGTATATAGTAATAAGTCATGTGTTTTGCTGTCTCTGTTCATAGCCCCCAAAGTTGATGGTTTAGCAGCAGGAAGCCGTATCAAGGTTGGTGGAGGCCCCTGGGCAAAATGTTTGGTGGGGGGCCCCAATATATTTTTTTAATTATTATTATTACTAGGAGCTTTATTAGCTCAATATGTTAACCACCAATAGGTTTGCAGGAAGAATAGTGCAGTAAAATAAAGTTACAGGACGAAAATTGTAGCGCTATAGCAGCAGTAAAATTCTGCGTCTAAATGTGGCTGTTTGTCATTCGTGTGCTTCAAGCCAACTCTTCCATTCGAGCCCTTGTACTCATATCTACTGAGCGATAGGTACATGTAAAATTGTAATATTGAACTCTTTCCTAGAACTTACCCATAAAACACTTTAAAATAGTCTCAAAATCTCTTACCGAACTACTAGAGCAAGAGGTATCAACATTTACACAAATATTTTCATGCAACATTTCAACATATACCCTGAAGCTAAGTGAATTTCAAGTAAAACGTTCACACGTCGCCACTGGCAATCCACGACAATTCAACAGCAAGGGAAGTAAAACGCAATAACCAAAATATTTAATTGATAGAGTAGCAGTATGTTTCATTATTGTTAGGAACTGGAACAGCATTGCCAACTTTTTATGATTATTTGTTATTTCCGTTATTCAACGTCACTGTTCTTCCTATTGAAGTAAATCGCGATGATGAGAATGAAAAGATGATAAAGCGCTGCTTAAAGTTAGGTGTCCCGTAGTTCACTGATGCACCGAGAGAGACCTCTAGTATATCCACATTTTTTTCCCTAGAAAAACTCACAGTTCTAATATGATGTTATTAACGAAAGATAGTTATGTACTTCATATGATTATTTATGATCTTAATCGTATCTGAGAATTGATTGTTTGAATACGTGTGCCTTATTTCCACATCACAGCCAAATCAATCCATGGTATAAAGTATACTGACCTTCAGATATCCACAAACAGATCGACTGACAGCTGTGTTACAATTGGATCCAGAAGAGTGTAGACATACGACAATATTGAAGTTTTTTTTATTTTTAAAATACAACTTCTTATGTAATTTTTCACAAGCATAGCCAGCTGGTTAAAATATTTTTTGGTGGAGGCCCTTCACAGCTTCCTTTTGGTGGGGGCCCCGGGGCAATTGCCCCAGTTGCCCATAGGTTAATCCGGCCCTGTTTAGCAGTCACAGCCCCCAAAGTTCATGAACATTTCAAATGTGTATTTATAGTTAAGTTCATGTAGCACAATTCAGAGTAAACTTTACAAGAGAAGCAAAATAATACATTAGATTCTCTTAAGCAAAATTATTTGGGAGGCTCTGCCCCCACATCGATAACATTGGGGCTCGATGCCCCCCAAGCCCCATGGAGTCGGCGCCTTTGCGACCAAGGGAAACGAAACTAGCTGGAAAGTACTATTCCAAACGCGAGAGGGGAAGCAGGTAGCGTAGAAGCAGTGGCGTAGCAGCCGCCCCCGCAACCCCCGCGATGGGGGGGGGTCGAGGTATAGGGCCCCACATTGGTCTCTCTAAGCTCCTGAAGTTTTATATAATTTCACAAATCCAACAGATAGTGTCGGTTATTTAAAAAAAGAAATACGAAATAGACAAAAAGCACTTCAACAATGACAAAATTAGAACTCGAAATTCACTGATATGAGCACTAAATAGAAACACCCGATCTATTTTTTCTTGTCGGTGAACTTAGAATACGTATCAACAGAGTTATTGTATTGTACGAGTCAATTTGCATGACAAGAAACTTAGACTGTTTTATTTTTTTATGGGGGATGTGGTCGAGTGGGTTCCCAGTAACATATCATAAGACGACGTTTGCGATAAAAAGCAGGCGCCTACTGGCTCAATCAGAGGAGCCCTGGCAACTTAACCTGCGGGCCCTCAGAAATGCTTGCTGGTCGCCTCAAATAGGAAAGAAATCCCTCATTTCCCACCTTTATAGAAACACCGCTTGTCGGAATCTTTAGAGTATAAATTGTCTACATTTATGAATTCAGTAAGAAGATTCAGGTGCTCGAGCAGTCTATTTTTTATTGCGGCACAATGAGTATCGGCGATTAGGGGGCAGTTGCCCCCCATTTTTTGCCACTTTTGCCTCCGCACTGTGCTAAACCTTATCTACCAAGGAAGAGTAAACCCCCCCCCCCCCCCCAAGTTTTGGATCCCCAATCGCCGCCACTGCGACACAATAACCAATAAAACTTGGTAAATCATGAACTTTTACCACTAATATTAGTTTTAAGTGTTGTATTTAAAATGTAACTTCCCATCTCACCAAATTTTCAAAGCCTTTTCATATTCAAATAAGAACTGAGACAAATTTCCCACATAGTTCACACCTGTTACGTGTTTCAGATTAATTTAGATATTTTTAATAGTGTGACAAGGTACTTCAATTTTCTGCAGGGGCCCCAAATATTTTAGTTGCAGGGGGACCCCAGGAAACTTTGCTACGCTACTGCGTAGAACACTCACCAAACCGCCGTGGCATTTTGCTTGTATGGGTTCTCTTGTTGTGTTTATTACTGCTTGCTGTGTTGTGTTTGCGATGTCTCTTACAATTCGTAACAAACAGTTTCGAAGTGAAACAAAGAAAACTGTGACATTTTGGTCCCCGTTGCACATTCTACAAAACGCCCTTGATATAATACACAATGCCACAAACCATTCAGTTACTACATTTTCTTTATTACATTTATAATACTATGCATAATAATAATATTATTAGTGAATATTATCCTCATTACTAAGGAGATCAATTCCATTGAATGATCCAAAATAAAGTAACTGGTTTACAAGCAAGTTTATCTACCGTATCTTACCCAAGGTATTGGGTAAGAAGTATAAAGTCTTAGCACAGCAGGAAGCAGAGAAAGGAATGCAGAATAAGCAATTAGGCAAACGTTAGGGGAGTGACTCAGGAGGTGTGATCAGTTGGCGAGAATAGAAGAGAGAGTAAGGTCTGCGGATTGTGAGAGAAAAGCAAAGTGGAGAACGATTATTGGACGATGGTGTGTGATAGATTCGATGTCTGACAGGGAGGTCAGACAAGTGATAGTTGAGAGGACAAGTGTAGGAACAATCTTCATATATCTGTAAGGCAAGTAATATCCTTTTCTTAACCAATCCATATCGGTTCAGTCATGGAGAGCATAAAACCCATATCTAATCTAAGTTAATTTCTATCGCCATTCCTTTAAATGTAACCTCTTGTATTTATCACATTTAGGCCAAGCGAGTGATAACCATCTGAGAGATGAATGAGAAATAACTACATCACCCAATTCAATATAGAGGTTCTTGGTTCGATCCCAAACGCAGCATGGGAGTTGCGTTACGCTACTAATGTGACTGTGACGTGATGAATACATTCTGTTTGTTTATGTAGTATATAGATGGCTATTTTTTTCATTCTGTGTCCTTATATAATTCGTAAACATCTCTACGTATTTTGGCGGCGATGTTACTACGTTTGAAACTTCATTGCTGTTTCCACAGCGGACGATTTTAACGGAACCCGCTTCCTGACCAAAGTGCCAATGAACGTCCAGTTGGCGCATGCCATCACAGCAGCTTTTGCAGGTATATCAACAGAAATGTCTTCGCTTCAGATCACCTACCTCAATATTTCTATATTTATCATCCACTATTATTGAATTAAAAATAATAATAATATGTTACTAATGCTTATTCATTTACATTCTTACAAATGATCCAATGTTACGGCTAGACTTTCTCTCTCTCTCTCTCTCTCTCTCTCTCTCTCACTCACTCAAACACACACACAAAAACACATAGAAAAAATGTTCTGATTATACCATGAAGGCCAGTATCCCAAAATAACTGTAAAGTGTACGCAGAGTGACGTCTTTGTATTGGCCAATAAACATGCAGTCACAGTCCTTAATTGTATCGTGTTCTATAAATCCGTGTAAATTTTCTTCAAGTTGGGTGCTTTTCTTAGTGGATGAACTCTTATAACCTTGCGTGAACTTATAATCTTATTATAACGTTCTGCATCACTCATCGTAATTAAGGTTTGGAAAATTGAAGTAAGTTCTAAAATTAGTATCTGTAGATATTTCTATATGTAAGTTCACAATAATTATTCTGTCTTGAAGGAAGAAAATGTTAACCCACAGGAATGTAGGTACATTTGAGACGAATATTTTGAAAATTTCACAAATATCAGCTAAAGCGGTGGTTCTCAAACTTTTTCCTTTATGCGCCTAAATCAAGCCTTTTTT
The DNA here is from genome assembly GCF_977018435.1 of Lepisma saccharinum. Taxonomy (NCBI): domain Eukaryota; kingdom Metazoa; phylum Arthropoda; class Insecta; order Zygentoma; family Lepismatidae; genus Lepisma; species Lepisma saccharinum. The sequence goes on from NC_139256.1 coordinate 39,384,492, forward strand.
AGGTTTTTATATATATTTTTAAGGTTTTACAGGATTTTTATGTCACACAGAGGCATTTGCTTTGTTTAGTCACACAAAAGTCAATGACAAACGTGTTTGAAACGTACTCTCTGTCGATTTCCTTTCCTCCAAGTCTATGGTGATTTTTGAAAGCTCTAAACAAAGCAAAATGTCTGGTGCCACTCAGAGGCGCAACCACGAATTCTCGTCTGGGCTCAAGTACCAGGATAAACGTACCAATAATAATAATAATTATTGTTATTATTGTTATAATGTTAATAATAATAACAATGTTACTAATAATGTTATTATAACATTATTATTAATATTGTTATTATTGATTTGCTTTATTTTACTTCGCTTCTTTTGGAACTTTTGGCTAATTTGCCAAGATGAGGATGAGTGAACATGATGAAAATGATGACTGGATACTCGCAAACATCCATGCCCAAGCCTAGATTCGAACGCAGGACCAACATTATTATTACTATTAGTAGTGGTAGTATCAAAGACGTTATTATCCTCGTAAATTACGCAAAAAGGGTATAGAAGTTTGTGCTAAAGCATTTGTGTTCGAAGAAACTATTTGAATTTTTTTTTAACACGTACAACTTCACATTAATAACGGAAAACAAGCACATAAACTATTTTTAAAAGACAGAAAATGCTTGATAAATGCATTCCAAATATAATTCATTTTTACATTAACATAACTTTCATGCACGATATATGTTTCACATATATGCAAAGTGGAGTGACGTGGACACTAAATTGTGTACGTATTCAAAGTTTCTTTAATAATGACTCAGAGCACTTTGCTGATCAACACAACAGTTGTTTCCTTTATCACTAGACCTTAAACTGTCATCTTGTCATCTGTTGTCATCTGTTGTCAGTTGAATGAATCTCTTGTTTTACTTCACGTTTTCTGTTAACAGAGTGACTTATATAGACCTGTTTTCTGTGTCTAAGTCTTTTTAAAAAGTGACTTACACCACTGTAACTTTAAGTCGTCCATTCCTCTGTCTGGTGATTTACAATGCATTACAGCGAACAAACAGAAATTGCGAGCGAAGCGAGGAAGAAAATTTTGGGATCTAATTGTTTTGCAGGCTGAAATCAATATTAAATTAATTGGGCGCAAATAATTTCACGGAACGCCATGGCATTATATCATTTACAACTTTTGTGCCTCCCCGAAGGTGTAGTGGTAATATCGTTGCCTTGTGATCAAGGGGTCCCGGGGTCAATACCTGGTGGAGGCACATAGTGGTTCGAGTTTATTGAGTTTATTGAGTTTATTGAGCAATTTTCACACCGATAATACCCCTGGGGGCATTGGTGCATGTACATTACAAAAGACATGTTGACATCGCACATATATATATCTATACATCAATTTGGCAATTTTTTAATAATAATATAACATAATATAATAGTAAAACACACAATGACAAATTATTTGTTGAAGTGAACTAGTGCTGTAAAAGTACATGTTATATAGTGTATACAATCTAAATTTATTTTATAAAGTTAGTTAATTCTTGAAATTCTTGAACTGAATATAATGTGTATTCCAATAACAATTTTTTCACTTTACTTTTAAAGATTGTGGTTCTCTCAAAATTTTTGTAACTTTTTGGTAATATATTGTATAACTGGATGCCTGAGTAAAAAGGTCCTGTTTGGAATGCAGTTAGCCGCACTTTGGGAATGTGGAAGTTATCTTTTTGTCTGGTATTGTAATCGTGAGTGTCTATGTTCCTTGGATAGTTCGATTTTGTTTCGTGTATGAAAGTAAGTGTTTCAAGTATGTACAGACTTGGAAGTGTTAATATACGTAATTTTTTGAAAAGCGGTTTACATGTATCAGTTTTATGTGCATTTGCCAAAATACGCAATGCTCTTTTTTGAATTTTAAAAATCCTCTGCGATTGAGCCGAGTTTCCCCACTTTACCCACTTTAAGCTATAGGCCCAGTCTCAATTAGCCTTTTTGTGCATAAAGTGGACTTTAAAAAAACACAAATCAATCAATCAATTTTACAACTGTTTTCATTTAGATCGTTCGGCGCCCAGGGCCGTCTCCCACCGTCCCCAAACTACGGTTTTGAACTTGATAGGACTAAGAAAAGCAAGCATTGCGAGCGAAGCGAGCAAGAAGATTTAACGAAAAGTATTTTTATTTGCATAAAATTTGAAGATCTGGGCGGTAATTGCCCAGGTACACTTGGCCGTCAATGTTTGCCCCCCTTCCACCCCCCTCCCTAGAACTAATTTCCGACCAAGGTTGGGGGGGGGGGCAATGCCCCCTGACCCCCGCTGTGGTTGCGCCACTGGTGCCACTGTTACCTGTACGATCCAAAGTCGTCTGATCTGTGTTGTGTTGCTCAATTTTGCGTCCCTTCGGTGCTTTGTGGCCTTCACGCCTTGCAAACTAACATTTCAGCATTGAAGTTTACACCAAAGACTATGTTTTTGTTGAAAGACAAAATTGCTGAGTTTGACTGTGGATAACATGAAAAACGATTGTTGCCTAATTATATGGCTAAGAGTGGATTTTAATAGATAATTTCCAATGGTAAGTTAGGCCATCACCTTAGGGTTAGGCAACACACATAACGTTAGGCAAGATAGGGCGTATTTCAGGATAAAGGCGTCCCATTTTCATTGCCGGAATTTTGAACTATTTAAGTTTTTTCGAGCCTAACTTAAGATTTTTAGGACCTATTTTAGGATTTTAAGAACCCATTTTAAGGTTTTTAGGAACCTATTTTAAGGTTTTGAGAACCTATTTTAGAGCCTATTTTAGGAACCTAAAGCACACTTTTTAGAACCTAAAAATCCGAGGTCTAGTCATAACTAAACGTCTAATGTACCCCCACCATACGTTTTCTCCGAATAGTGGATTTTGGGGAATTCTTTTGGTTGCCTGATTGGTGGGGTGTTTTTTATATGTTGGAGGTATGTTTCCCCAATAGAGCAAAATGGCATTTGGGCTGTATGTGGAAAGATGGTAAACAAATAAACATTAGAATCCTACGTATATTATTTTATTGGGTGTTCCTATGTTTACAATCTTTATGATTAATTACAAGAATAAAAATGTGAGCCAAGTATGCTAAGAATTGCATCAAAAACTTTATGTCTGTGTCTGGTGGTGCACTTAAAACTTTATTGCAGAGATTCCATTCCAAATTTAGTCTATTATAGATTTCGAACGAGTATTTTATTTCAAAACATATGAAACAAAGATAAAAGTGTCAGTGGCAAAATCAGCCTTATTTTCCTGTTGAGTGTTAAAGCTATGAAGTAAGTATGAAACAATGAAGTCTGCTCTACACACCTACAGCAAAAATGTCGTGTGGGAATTCTCGACATTTCTCTTCCGAGCTGATCGCGTACCCCCTTCAAGTCGTTCATGTACCCTGGGGGTATGCGTACCACAGTTTTAGAACCACTGAGCTAAAACTCTTAAAACCCTAGTTGTGGACAGAATAAACTTCAAAAATCATCCATCCATCAGACCAATAAAACATGTTTAATATTCTTTTGTTGAACGTGTTGTGAAGAAACATTAATATGGCAAAACATTATATTGCATCTACCGTAAATTATGTTTTCAATTGTACTGTTTAAAGGAATTACATGTGATACGACGAAAAGGTTGCTGTTCAGCGAACAACTTCCCCCACAATTCATTGTGCCATATTTCTGGCAAACAGATCAGATCCTGCGTTGAAAACATACCGGGTATAGTCCACGCGTTTACTTCGTTAACGTCGAAGAACTGAAGAAAGCCGCCGCCACGAACGTGGGTGGGGATAAACAGCGGGCGAGTTATTTTCGTCCAATCCTACTCAACCTTCAGCCAATGGGCGCAGCTGTCATTCTGCTCGTCTACTCCACGTGGAGTCTCAGTCACATGACTGCGCATACGCTGTTGCCGTATTTTGCAACTTCAATGTGGAGACCGTGGGAAGGTGCTTGTGCGCGGAGGGACAAGGTGGCGTAGAGTAGATAAATGGCAACACTGTGCGTTGAATGTGATTGTTGCAGCTGGTGGGCTTCAAAGCCAGCCGGTCGTTACGTAGCTAGCGCGTCGATGTATTGTGCGTATGAATATCGTGATCATATGATGAATGTATATGCGCACCCCTTCATTTTCTTGCGCATCCCCTTCAGCACCCCCTACGTTCAACTGAAAACACTAACCCTTAGAATGTCATATTGAGCGCCGAATGTTAGGTACTGAAGCGAGACCGTTATTATTGTATGCAACAGGCAAGTAGTACTGAAAGAGATGCCAATTCGATATACATATTTTAATGTACTGGCGGAAGCCTCTCTAAAAATCAGCGGCCGTTTTATTCTTTCGTCAGCATTGTTGTTATGAATTCTTTCTTCTTTTGTTTCTTCAACTGGCCTGTTTGTGGTTTTCGATAATTGAAGACTAAAATTGGTAAACGCTGTAAGTGCCACAATAATTCAAACACCGCTTTCCACGTTAAACTGTGAAATGTGCCATGCTTTATAATGTGGTAAACGTGAAATGTGGCTGCTAGCCCTCTATGTAGTTCAAAGGGCGTGTAAAGAGGTCACTAGTGTGCACGTTCTTACGGGCTGATGTGAGGAACGATGCGATTTCCCAACACTTTCGCTTTTGGCACTTACAACGTTTACCACTTTTAGTCCTCAATTGTTGTTTTCTTTTTCTTTTTTGCATTGTTGATAAACGGCTTTATTTTCCACCTACTTGTTCTTCTTAACACTGGAGCAAAAATTGCATCTCATTTCAAGATATCACCAAGTCGTACTCGGGAAATTATTTAATGCAAGTTGTAACGTGAAGAGTAGTTTTCTTGTTAATACGTTCTACGTATTTGTTCCTCGAAAGATGTCTGGTAAACGAAAAATTTCAGGATTTTTCAAAGACTGTTAGGATGAGGCCCAGTGTTCACGGATAATTTTTGAAGTTCGTTGTTGGGGTCTGGGATAGTGCGGCAGAAGGGATTTTAACGAAGACGAACTTGCTGTGCACTTCACGTTTTGCCCTGAAGTGGAAGACGGAAGGTACATATTATGTACTTACTATGTACCATAGGCGTGCGCAGACACTCTGATTAGGGAGGGGAAGTCTTGATGAAACTTCAGTTGGGTAAAAAAAACTCATTTCAACTCACTATTTTATTGTACCGATGGGTATGAAACAGGGAATAGTACTTCAATTTAATAGCAAATAATACCCCCCCCCCTTAGTTCCTTTGAAGTTTTATCAGATTGAAAATGCTTCACTTTCTTTAAGAGCAAAATCTCGTTTAATAATGACGTTAAGATTTCTCTACACTAAATTTATAGGAGAAAGCATAATAATATAGGGGCTGTAAGGGAAGACAAGGACGCCACACCTTTTCTTTAGAAAACGAATGTCAACGTAAAAGTACATATCTACCACGTGTAATTTGATTTCAGTCATAATGGGAATGCAGGAACACAATAATTACAAATTCAAGTGGCGTTTTATTAGGGAGTATAAGTATCTTCGGGCTAATATGCTTCGTTTATTTCTCTGGAAAAAAAAGCCTCGCTTGCCCCTCTGTGGAAAAAATCTGCGGATGTCCATGATTAGGCAGGAGATTGCCCCCCTTTCCTTCGTGCTCACGCTCATTTCATGTACTATGTATTTAGTACCTCCATTGGTTGCATTGAAAAGGTTAAAAAATTGTATTTGCAAATGCAAGGGTAATTTCATTCACTACATAGTTCAATAAGACTGCAACGTGTATCTGAATGTTGTACGATCACTTTCTTGTAGTACTTAATACATATCATCATGGACACCCAGGAGGAGGGCAAGGGGGACACAACCTCCCTCCCCAGTTTTGGCACCTTGCTGCCCCAGTTTTGAAAGGTTGCATGTGTCTCATGTTTTCTTTATTTTCAGCATCGCACCCCCTAAATTTCTTTCCACGCCCCCTTAGCACCCCTAGATGATTAATCCTGGCGCCGCCGCTGGCCCTTGGTTTACATGTGTCAGGAGTTTTTGAGGTCTATGCTTACCCAAAATATCTCTAGAGAGGTCAGATTGTCTTCTGTGTATGTCTTTGTACTCTCGTTATTATTTTTGTTAGGAAATTTCTGTTACAAATAACATCCAGAAACTTTACGACTCATTCGGGTTGGCTGAAGGCCATGTGTCTTTCTCACTCTCTCAGTTTCTCGGCATTTATTTTTGTTCTTGCTCTTTCTTTCATTTTCTCTTCCTTGCTCTGCCTTCCTTTCTCTTTCTCTCCTTTTCCTTACCCATTTCTCAATATTTTTTTCAGATGTGTAAGCGATGACCTTCGCATAAGGCACCTAAATGCCAACATCTCTTCCACGTAGTACACACTGGACTGCATCTTGCAGACTAACGAGGTTCTGTTCTTTTGTGTTCTTAAACTACTTTTAGACTGTTAGCATGTCAATATGATTTTGAATCGACAATAGCATTTTCATCAAATTGTTTACTTTGTCATACACGCTCGGGCGAGCTCGCCTTTGCACACAGTAAAAAGAAAAAAAAGATACCCACATTGTTATAAGAACTCTGAATGGACTTCTAGTAGCACTTAGCAGGTAATAACATAAAACTATATTTTTAAAATTTTTGTTATTAGTGTCGCTTTTTGTCAATGTTGGCTAATCGCGACGAAAAAATGAGTGATATGATGAAAATGATAAGAGAAACTCACTAAGAACACCCGGGACCGCTGGCATAGTAGCATGCTGTGCTAACCACACCACCAAAAAGGTCGGCAATAATACTATAAAAAATAGGAAATGTGAAAGAAGAAAGTCTCCAGTCACTTTCTTCTCAGCATTTTCATCAATAATAATACATTATGTAAACAATGGAAAGTATATTACACATTTCAAATTAATGGGCTTCCGGATAGAACTTTGTAATCAAGGGTACTGGCCAGCGGCTTCAAAGATGGATGAAAATGGATGGTACTCTCAACAACAGAGGAGGGGGAAGAACCAAGAAGAGTAAGACTTCCTTCATCTGGTTCTGAATGGTAGTGCCTTGTAAGGATACTTTGCCAGGGACATGGTGAAGACCTCAATGGCATATACGGCAGAATCTCGAAATGGCAGAATGGGCAATCCACCTTCTTGAGAGAAGATAAAACTCACTGTCTTGTGCAGAAGGTAACTTTGAAAACTGAGGCAATAAACCTGAAAAAGAAAATCCTGATCCCCGAGTTTAGGCATGTAGCTGACAACTACACACCCAGCCTCTGAATGATGTCCCAGTAAAGGAACTAGTAATTTCAACATGTCAGAACATGTGTAATAAAGTTCAGAGTATGCCATCCTAATAATAGCAGGAGATTTTAACGCAAGTTAGGAAAATAAGGTTATCTAGAATAGGTAGCTGGGAAATATATCCTACATGAGATTAGTAGTGAAAAAGGGAACTTACTTCGACAATTTGACACGAGAAACTATATGATAATAAAAAAATATGTGCTTCCCTCACGAAAGGATGCATCTAGGAACAGTGAAAGGAAAAGAAGGAAATCAATAGAGATGCCCTGGTATATGAACATGTATCATCCATATGACCAAACTGTAACTCTCATCACTATTTATTGAAAAGAAGCTAATTGATCTGCAAAGGAAGAACGACATGAAAAGAAAAAGATGGAATATGAATAAACTGAAGAATGAAGATAATCTTAATCAGTGCACGAAGGTAGCTGGGAACTTCATTACTCCCTACTGAAAATTCTCTCTATTGTTTTCAGTAGATCAATGGGTGTTTTGAAACATCTACTGTTTTCAGTAGATGAACTGTAATGCTACTGTCTTCTACTGTTTTCAGTAACCCAACTGTGTCTACTGTTTTCAGTAGCTGAACTGTGCTAATGTTTTCTACTGTTTTTAGTAGCCCAACTGTTTCTACTGTTTTAAGTAGATGAACTATATTGCTAATGCTTTCTACTGTTTTTGGTATTTCAACTGGTTCTTCTATCTTAAGTAGTTGAACTGTACTCTTAATATTTTCAGTAATATAATTGTTCAACTAATGTATTTTATTATGTTCAGTATATTGCTGTCTGAAAACACTTCTCTTGTCAGTAATGAAAATTTTCTTATCTATACAACTGAAAATGCAATGGAAAAATCGTATAAACAAATAAAATAAATATATGGTAACAAAAAAATCAAATAAAATGAACACTTTTTTAAGTGTGTAGCTTCATTGTGGTTAACGCACTTGTAGAAAATTAAAAACACTCTATAAATCAACATATTGTTCTTCCTATATTCACACAAAAACAGCAAAAAATTAGTTTAAACGAAGACCTGACTCTCAATGCTTGAAAAACCAAAACAAGCAAACACTGTTTACTACGTTGATCAAAAGATGGCTCCTCTCTGCAATTGCATTATGCAGATATAATAATAACCACGGAAATTCCATGCTGAAAAAAAATCAACTGATATGATCATGTATTCAAACTACTAGCTGTTTTAAGGTTGAGTTATTCCTTAAGAAAGAATTGTAGTAACTTATTCATTAAGATACCTGACTTCAGTAAGTAGAAATTCACTTAATGCACTGTTTTTCCAATTCACTTCAAAATCACTGAAAATATGATGTCAAGAATTAATTTGTCTATTCTTGGAGTCAATAAATGATCGTTTTATATATGGTAGAAAGTATTATGTATTATTATATACATTGTTTTTTCAGTACAGTAGCCTTACTGAAGAGTACAGTAGTCCTACTGTAGAGCACAGTAGAATTTGTCTACTGAAAACAGTAGAAATTTCAAGCAGGGCTTACATTAATGAAGTACAAAATAATATGATTCTACACATTTAGAGAAAAAGTGATTTTAAATTATTGTAACTGATTGTTGTGCAAGACTGCAACATTTAGCAGCTGCTACAATTATCTCTAAAACTAAAACTACTGCACTGTTAAAGTATACAGGTAAAATAACAGTTTTTAAGTAACAAGCAAAGTGGTCATATTAAACTATTTGTTGTTTTACTTTTCAGCACTATATTCATTTATAGTAAAAATGCAAGCAACACTTGAAAAGTATGATGCCCAGAAGAAATACACAGTTCCTAATGGATTGAAAGAACTCATGGCTGACATATCGAGAGAGGTAAAATAGCTTTAGTAGCCAGCATAAAATAAAACCATATGTTACATGTGTATACATTGTAATAACAAATTAGTCATGAGAAATACTAAAATGGAGGTGAAATGTATGTAGAATAGAACATAACCTTCCCGTATTTTGTACATAGTGTTGTGTAATGAAGGAAGTTTCAAAAGTACAGTCTAGCAGGGCACGAACCAGTTGATACATATCATCTCTTCCTGTCACACACACTACAATAGGCCTGAGCCGATACTGATATACCGTTTGGAATTTTATCACTGATACTTTTCTGGAGTCTTAGCATGTCACAGAGTCTGCAAAATATTCTGGAAATTATGAAAATTTAAATGCAAAAACTTTGTTAGAATGCTATGGTATAAATCCTATTGTATATTGATTGATTGATTAGCATCCCTTCAACTTTTACAAAAGTTTGGAATTGTCACATTGTACATGTACAATTAGTATACATCTATGTATAAAACTACAGGCATAATATAATATAAGATACAAGAGATAGTATGATATATAATATATAATATGTACATAAAATAAATGCATGCTTAATGTTATTTTCTTGAGACAATTTAACCATTTTTTGGTCAGTATAATTCAAACTCAGTATCAGCACAATAGGTAGTAGCTATGGTGCTATATTGGAAAGGAAATTTAAGTTTACATATACTGATAACTTTATAATTATTATATTGATAAAAATGAAAGAAAAAACTAGAAACAACCAAAATTACAATAGCATCAAATTATGCCTTTGTTTACAAGAATATTTATAAGATATCAATGCTATACATAAGAAAATATATATATATATATCTTTGTTATCTCCTTCCAGGATAAAGCAAGTCTTTGTATCTACAATTCTGAGCTTCAGTTTTCGAAATTCATCATCATCTCAAATCACCTCCAAACGTAGAACATATAAGTGTCACTCTATGCGACCTTCCTCCAAGCACTCATTTGAGGAACTGTAACATTCACCAGCCAGCCCCTTAAGGAAGATGAAAGCAGATACTTATTCACTGCTTCCAATTCAACATGGCATCTTTTATACATACCAGTGTCATTCCATAACTTTCGAATCTTTATAAGATTATATCATGATCAAAGTTCATTCAAGTCATAAAAGGCTTCTATATAACTTAAACATCCAAGTTATTATAACGTTGCCAAGTTTAATCTTTAAAAGCAACAATTATTATACAAATATATCACCATCCCATATTGATATATCTGTCCTTATCTTTGTTCCATCTTGAGCCTCTCACAAAGTCACAGACAACTAGTATTAGAGCAACTAGTTCAAGCCAGATTTTTTAGTATGTGTTATCTTCAATTGTTTTTGTTTTATATTTTTGTCCATAAGTGCTTAACAGCTTGAATGTTTGTGTTGTAAATGTACATATTTGCTCTGTTACAGCTATTTTACTATGTATATTACAATATACTTATCTAATGATTACAATTACCATTTTTTTTTTTTAATGTTGATACAAAATACCAAGTATGACATCATATTATACATTGAACAATTTTAAAGAGTTGACCTTTGTGTATAAACCTTGAAGCCACTGCAAATGTACACAATTTCAATAAATTTAATTATAAATTTGAATGTATCATATCTTTCTTGTCTGAAAGAACACATATGATTGAAGATATTTGTTTTTCATATTGCCAGTCAAAAATAACTGTTATGACCAACTTATTAAAAATATTGCACAAATGTGGAACTTTGAACTTAGCCTAACCATTTTCAAATGTTGTTATGACAATGTATTATTTATATTGTCATACTGGCGCTCAACAAGGGACGAACCCACAACAACAGATCTGAGCACTACTGAGAATTTTAACATATAACAATTAATATAATGCCTCTATATTTACAAACTGTTTTCATGTTTACCATTATAATCAACTGAGTATAACTGAATATATTTTTTTTTAATGAATATAACTGAATATTTGTTTTCCAACAATAGAAAAAGAACATGTTCATCATGAACCAATACAGTGCAACTACACATAGTGAGTTTTTAGTACATAATAATGTTGAAAAACAAACAAAAAAAATCAAGTTCTACAAACCAACAATTATCTAATGAAGTTCCATATGAACCATTTTTACATAAAACAATGTGGCTACATAACATTTTTATTTATTATGAACCAATAAAGCACCATTAAGAACTTCATTCTTAATCTGAGAGCATTATTTCTATATTAATCTTTATTTAGCCAAAAATATATTAATTATAATTTTCCACATGTAGAGTAGATTACCTATGGTCCAACTAAGTTTCATAAACTAGTAAAGCATAATTGGGAATTCATCCATTTATCTAGTAACATCAGCTAACAAGACAAGAATCTAAGTCCTTGCATCGAGAAGCAAACATCCTCAGATTTATGGAGTGCCGAAAATAAGATTTCTTATATCACAAATCATGCAAGAAATGTATAAATTATGATGTGCGCACAAAAATTATAAATCATAAATAACTGTTGTTCCTGAACTCACAGCGTCACGGCACGAATTTCCTATTCTGCCCTTTGTGAACACATTTTGGAGCCATAATGTATTCTAGCAGTTTAAAGGAACCTACTACTTGACTTAAGCTTAGATCAAAACGTCTTTGCTTCTTGTCAAGTTTATTTCTATTTGAGCCTACAATTCAACTCTTGGAATCTCAGAGCTCTATAAAATGTTTTTAAGCCACAGCTAAATCTTAGCATTAAAATCTATTATGCACATGCTATCATATTATATTATACATTTTTTGCACTCCAAAATACACATAACAAAGAATATTTGTTATATTGAATTTTTCCACTGCTAATCACAACTAAGGATCAAGATATATGAATGAGGACCAATGTCGGATTACGAAGATCAACTTAAGGCAAACTCTACAGATGAATACTTCATACCTGAACTAATGTTTCAGACTCAAGGAAAGAAGCACGAAAAATGAGAAAATTTTGACATTGACATCTGACAAAAGAAAAAATTGAGCATAAAGTACTGTGACTCACAGTACCACCCTTAAGCAACAGTCTAAGAGAAGAACTCAACCAACCAACCCTCATGGGTATGGTTGTGAAACAAAGCAGTATCTTTTGTCCTTCAAACCAACAAAATAAATAACATATTATCAGTTAAGATATCATTATCATGTTTTGTAATGATGAAGAAAATATTGCATTATACATTTATGAAGTATGAACATAAATATTGGATATATAATCTCAGATGCATAACACTGTCAAACCTATACATGCGTGTATTAAAAAGAATTTACAACCATGAATCAATTTTCGATTATCAGAATAGCTTTGAGTTTGCAATTGAGAAAATACTATCTGAAATTGTCAAATAATTAATCAATCTGTGTCTACTCTTAATATAGATCACACTTATAGAGAATGACATCACACTGACAATACCTTGTGAAAGTTCATTACTATAATATCTTCAAGTGCAAAGATATCATATGATCATGTCAAAGTCCTTTACTATGCTGTCAAAATAAATCACAAATTAACGTTGTTAATTTAGAATAAAACAACTAAAATATACCTCATACCAACAAAATTTCATCCTAGTCTGTATAAATATTTTAGCAATCCTAGCAAGTGCATTGATAAAATAACATATCTCTGAGGCTTAATTGACTAAAACCTTTTTAACGTAGTCATGTGTGATTTCAGAAGTCATCAAAAATACATCTAACATAGCTTTAATCCAAAACATGGTAAGAATGGTTATCTCAAAAGATACTTGATAGTTACGATCATTATAAATATAAGATACATGACTCAGAGTAATCACTTATTTAATTAAGTACATTTATATTATAACATAAATGGAACATTACATTCCCTGAAAAAACTAGTGTAACTGGTCTTAATATGTATCTTTACTTCATAAATTTATACCCCTAAGATGTGGAAATAGTCAACCTTCAATCATCATATATATATATAGCAGCATCATCGTGTGGCTTAGCTTGATATGTGTACTTGAAATCATAAATACCTAACCTATCAGCACTACACGATTACTATTGGAAGAATCTAAATTTGATAAAGCACCAGAGATAAATGTGCATCATAAAAGGAAATATATATATTCATGTAATAAATATTTCTACATTAAGTGTCACAATAGGACTTACTATTGCCTTTACGTGAACCCTTCACAATGCTTTCATGCAACTGTAGCATGGAATTATGAGTGACGAGCTTGGATCATCTAGTGGATGTCTCTGCTACATGTCAACTTCATAAAATATACGAGGAAACAATTCATCTTCAGGAATTATTGACTTAACACTTCCCTAATAGCAAATAAAATAATTCTCGTATATAAGCATTTTAAATGCACTTCCATTCTTGGTACACTACCACTGCTTAACTAACATCTTGGGTAACATCTTTCACCAGCTATTCAAGTTTGTTACATAGATGAACTATTAAAGTGTTTTAAAATTTGCTTTTGTTGTGCATAATAATGCCAAGTTTCCCACAAACATGCGGAGTTATATTTAAGTCTAATAAACTTAAATATAGTGATCATGCAACTAAATTGTGCATAAAATAAATCACAAACTTGTACTTCAAAATATTATATTGTATTTTTGTCCATCAACAATGAACAGTAGTACTGTGGCCAAATATACCTCCCTAGACCAACAGTCTAGAAGATACTCCCAACCAACCACCCTTTTAAGTTGATGTGTCAAGCAGTTACTACATCTAGGTAAAATATAGAAGCTAAAGAAACACCAACTTGTCTAACTTGGGCAAGAAACTTCTGCACAAGATCACTAATTTTACATTACAAAATAAATAAAGAAGTATAATGTATATGCCTACTTAAATATTTAATTTGATTCCTAAATTTAATTTGTGTTATTGGCTTTGGAGTCTCCAATTAGAAGCTGAACTCCGAGTATAAGCAGAGTTTCTATAAGTTTTGCTACGGCCACCGTCACTAGTTTTGCTACAGCCACCGTCACTATCTGATCGGTAATACTCTATTTTATCATAACCATCACCATTGTTATTGCTCTCTCTGCGTACTGTGTTTTGCACCCTTGTATCACATGATTGTTTATCATGCTGCTGTTGAATTTGATTACTAATACCAGAAGATGTTTGTTCGTTATTATTAGAAAAAGTCCTAGAATTTCTATAGAATTGGTTAGAATAACTATCCTTATTTATACTATTATTTCTATTGTTTCTTTCATTTGAATTCAAATTCCTATTTTGATCCTTAGCACGTGAAACATTTGCTACTCTAGCCTTATTCTTTGGATTATAATTATTTCTGTTCATATCATTGAACCGTGCAGGATTATTTCTTAAAGATTGAAAATTTTCAATAACTTGCAACGTTTGCTGCAATGTACGTACGTTATTGATCACCATGTGTTCACTAATCCTGTGTGGTAATAATGAGGCTAATTGTGCTATCAAATGAGGTTCTTCAGCATGAGGCTGAGTAGACTTCAAAATTTTGTAGTTCTTATTTGCATATTGTAACAGGCTTACATTACTCTCTTTTGTAAAAGGAGAATTCAAAGTTTGAGTCAACTTTACTGATTTCCAGCGGTCATTCTGATAATGTGCCAAAAAATCCTCTTTAAATTCAGAATAAGTGGTAAACTGATTCTTTACTTCTAAGTACCAAGTTCTAGCACAATCAGTTAGAAGTTTTGGTATGTACTTCAAGAATTGACTTTCTTTGATGTCATAAATATCTAGGTTTTCCTCAACTTTTTCTAAGAATTCTGATGGTGCAAACTCTAAAGATATCCCATCAAAATGAGGGAAATGCCTCAAGTCCTGTGGTTTAATGAGAACTTTAATTTGACTCTTATTACAATTAGTCAATGGAACATCTACTGAATGACTAACATTATTCATATGACCAGCATCATGTTGTGCATATGAAATTTTGTCATCAACATTATTATTAGCAACTGATTTGTTCTTCCTCAATTTTCGACGCTTAGATGCTAATCTTGTATTTCGGTATGGACCACTAAGCATACTTACTCTATCATGATCTGAATCTGTACTATTATACATCTCAGATTTAGTATTCACTCCTATATTATGTCTAACAAGACTACTTTTTGGTGAACCATGACAAACTTCATCTTTATTCCCAACTGTATGTTGTCTCTGATTTACAGTGTGAGAACTCATTCGAGGTGTAAAGTCACTCTGTACTTTAGCTGTATTTTTAACTGCTATTATATCATGAGTTGACACTGGTGATAATGCATTATTAACTACACTCATGATATTGGTTTCTATTTGTAGAAGTGCATTCTTAACACCTAATTCCAAAGAAGAGTTGATATTGTCTTTATTATTTACATCATGCAACTTATGCCTTGTACTAATATCCACTGACTTATCACTATCAACATCACTCCTAATTGCATCATTCTCTGGAACGCGAGTGATAATAATATGCCTTGCACTGCTAGACATAACTTCTTTATCAACCTCATCATGTTGTATGCCAATAGATTTGACATCAACCTGTGGTTCAGTTGAATTAGCATACTTGGTTTCACTTCGTAACTTAATTAGATCATTACTTAATGTACCAAGTGATACACTACACTGAGCACAAACCTCAAGACATTGATCCAGTTGAGAAGTAAACTGTTTGGATAGATTACTAACTGTATCGTCTAATTTTTTATCCATATCCGCAGCAAGATAAACTAGCTCATCATTCATCCTTTGATCCAGTAATTTAACTTTCTTTTCTAACTTTTCTGTTCTATCTAAGCATTCCTTACGGAACTGTGAAATATCTACCTTAATTTCTCTAAGTTCCTTACTTTGAGCTTTACTGGCTTCAATGCTTTCTTTCATCTGACTCTGCACAGCACAGATACCTTCTTTCATTTCACTTTGCACTGCAGAGATACCGTCTTTCATTTCTGCCTGCTGCGATTTGAGCATCATCACAATGTCAGCCAATGTGATCTCCTTCTCCATAATGTTAGGTATTGAAACTAATATGAGAAACAAGAATATTCACAACTCAATAACTTATTCTTTCCTATCCAATAATTGTACCATTTGAGTCCTCATAATCTAAGTTTAACCATTTTTTGGTCAGTATAATTCAAACTCAGTATCAGCACAATAGGTAGTAGCTATGGTGCTATATTGGAAAGGAAATTTAAGTTTACATATACTGATAACTTTATAATTATTATATTGATAAAAATGAAAGAAAAAACTAGAAACAACCAAAATTACAATAGCATCAAATTATGCCTTTGTTTACAAGAATATTTATAAGATATCAATGCTATACATAAGAAAATATATATATATATATATCTTTGTTATCTCCTTCCAGGATAAAGCAAGTCTTTGTATCTACAATTCTGAGCTTCAGTTTTCGAAATTCATCATCATCTCAAATCACCTCCAAACGTAGAACATATAAGTGTCACTCTATGCGACCTTCCTCCAAGCACTCATTTGAGGAACTGTAACATTCACCAGCCAGCCCCTTAAGGAAGATGAAAGCAGATACTTATTCACTGCTTCCAATTCAACATGGCATCTTTTATACATACCAGTGTCATTCCATAACTTTCGAATCTTTATAAGATTATATCATGATCAAAGTTCATTCAAGTCATAAAAGGCTTCTATATAACTTAAACATCCAAGTTATTATAACGTTGCCAAGTTTAATCTTTAAAAGCAACAATTATTATACAAATATATCACCATCCCATATTGATATATCTGTCCTTATCTTTGTTCCATCTTGAGCCTCTCACAAAGTCACAGACAACTAGTATTAGAGCAACTAGTTCAAGCCAGATTTTTTAGTATGTGTTATCTTCAATTGTTTTTGTTTTATATTTTTGTCCATAAGTGCTTAACAGCTTGAATGTTTGTGTTGTAAATGTACATATTTGCTCTGTTACAGCTATTTTACTATGTATATTACAATATACTTATCTAATGATTACAATTACCATTTTTTTTTTTTTAATGTTGATACAAAATACCAAGTATGACATCATATTATACATTGAACAATTTTAAAGAGTTGACCTTTGTGTATAAACCTTGAAGCCACTGCAAATGTACACAATTTCAATAAATTTAATTATAAATTTGAATGTATCATATCTTTCTTGTCTGAAAGAACACATATGATTGAAGATATTTGTTTTTCATATTGCCAGTCAAAAATAACTGTTATGACCAACTTATTAAAAATATTGCACAAATGTGGAACTTTGAACTTAGCCTAACCATTTTCAAATGTTGTTATGACAATGTATTATTTATATTGTCATAACAAATTGGGTAAAAATTAGGTTTCTATATTCAATGTTTGCTTCAACTGCTATGACAGTATGTACACATACATATACACACAAACACATATTGGGCATTAAATAGTCACCTATATTTACATCTAGATAAATGGAATCAAACAGAAAACAGTTACAAAGGAAAAATAAAAAATAAATACCTAATGATAGGGCAGTTTTATTTTATGTTACATTATTGTTGTTATTCCTGCCACTTACGGTGTCGATGTACTCTTGCACTGTGTAAAAACAATGTTCCCTTAGGAATCTTTTTAGATGTAACTTGTATACTGGAAATAAATTTATGTTTTTGAATGCATCTGGTAGCATGTTAAATAAGAGTATACCATTATGTTATCCTTTTTGGTAGAATGTGGTATTGTGTAATTCCATATGTATGTCATTCTTTCCCCTGGTGTTGTAGGTGTGGTAGTCCTTATTGGCTTGACAAATTTTCATGCCTGTTAGGATTTCATATAGGTATATGCCCTAGAACTGGCAATATCTGTAATTCTTGAAATAATGGGTTGCATGGTGCATCTGTTGGAGCATTTGCCAGAATTCTAACAGCTCTTTTCTGTAGTCAGAATAATGTAATGCTTTTGTTCATGTTCTCCCAAAAAATTATGCCGTACCATAGTACAGAGTGAATTATGCCATAGTATAGTGTTTTTGCTGCTTCTAGATTTACTACATTTCTTACTGTTTTTATTGCATAACAAAACCCACTAACCTTGTTTGCTGTAACTTCAATATGTAGATCCCACTTTAAATTTTCAGATAGTTGTCCGCCAAGAAATTTTATGTTAGTCACCTATATTTATAGATACATATTCTATGCTCTGATTTTGAAAGTTAATTTGTGGTGTATCACTGCTACAGCTGTTGATTTGAAATCCAATTGCAATTGGTTTTTTTGGTGTTTACCACAGGCTGAGATGTGTGTGATTGTATTCTTTATGTTGTGTTTTAACTGTTCTGTATTTGTTCCTGCTTTAAGAATGGTTGTATCGTCAGCAAAGAGAGTTGTATCTGCATTTTTACAGTTTTGTGGAAGGTCATTGATGTAAATTTAAAAAAAAGTAAGGGTCCTAAAATGGATCCTTGGGGTACACCATATGTAATACGTTGTTTCTTAGATCGATCATTTTCCTTGTTATTAGCCTCATCGATGTGAGTTATTTCTACTATTTGATTCCTGTTCGTTAGATATGATTTAAACCATTCTTTTGCTACTCCCCTGATTCCATATTGGGCCATTTTTTTTTTACTAAGATTTTGTGGTTGACAGTGTCAAGAAAGAGCCCTACACAGTGTTCTTTTTTATCCAAAATTTCTCTAATTGCTTCTGTGAATGTGTGTATAGCTGATTGTGCAGATTTTCCTTTGCAAGAACCATGTTGTTCTTCTGAAATGATGGAAAATTTGTTGAAAAATGTTATTAATCTATTGTACATAACCCTTTCGAGAATATTTTTTTAAATGACCAGGAGAAGAGAGATTGGTCTGTAATTACTCACTTCATTTTTTTACCCTTTCTTGTGCAGAGGTTTTACTATGGCAGTCTCTAACTGTACTGGATTTTTACCAGTAAGGAGACTTAGATTAACTACATGACATATTGGGCCAGATAGGTGTGCAGCACATTTTTTTATTACAATGTCGGGTATCTCATCTATGCCGACAGAATAATTGTTTTTAAAGCGACTTATTAAACTAGATATTTCCTTTTTGTCTGCAGGGAGTAAGTATATACTAGAATCTACTTTAGTTATATCACTAGTTTTATAATTTTGGTTTTGGATGCTTTTGTTATTTTTTCTACTATCCCAGTAAAGTATATATTGAAATTTAATGCTACATCTTGGGGATTGACAATGCTTTTGCCTTCGTGTTTTAGTGTTATGTTGTCTTTGTATTTTTCTTTCCCTACTATGCCTAATTCGTTTTTTGCAATATGCCACAAGGTTTT
Source organism: Lepisma saccharinum (assembly GCF_977018435.1). NCBI lineage: Eukaryota > Metazoa > Arthropoda > Insecta > Zygentoma > Lepismatidae > Lepisma > Lepisma saccharinum. Next base: position 39,404,029 of record NC_139256.1, read on the forward strand.
ATGTTTGTTATTTGAGTCTAGGATCATATTGCTATTATAGTCTTTTTTTGCTTTCTTGACTGAGTTTTCAATCTCCTTTCTTTTTCTTTTAGATATGAATTGAATGTTTCACTTTTGAATTGGTGTCTGCATTTATTCATTATGATGAAATCTTTCCATTTTTCTTTGATGTTGGGTGTTATCCAATTTGATTTTGTTTCAGTGTTTTTTTTTGTTTTTTTTGTTGTTGTTTTTTTAAAAAAGTTAAATAAGTATGAAATGGCAGACAACAATGTCTCGTATGCACCATTCACATCAGTTTGGTGGTATAGGACATCCCACGATTCTCTACTTATTAAGTACTGTAGTTAAAGAACCTAAAATTAGCTTTATTAAATTCTCTTTTTGTGGTATTTATGTGTCTATATGGTGTGTGTGTTTGGTTTATGTTTTTGCTGCAGTATGGTCTGAAAAGCCAGTACTAATTGTATTGACCCTATATACAAATAAGTCAGTGTTTAAGAAAACCTGATCAATTGCTGTTTTTGAAGTTGATGTTATTCGTGTGGGTACTCTCACAACTGCTGTCAGATTGTGAGCTTTCATGAATATTTCAACCCCATTTCCTATTTATTGACTCAGGAAATCAATGTTAAAATCTCCTATTAGTATGGATTTGATTTTTCTTTTGGAGTAAGCATCTAATATGCAGTGGCGTAGCATGGACATTTTGGGTGGGAACGCCAAGTCCGAAGGAAGGGTCGGCCCTTTCTTGCTTAATAACGTACTTATGGTATTAGTCGCCACATGTATTGTTTATTTGCCTGAAGTCAGCTGGGTTTTCAATAAAACATCATCCATGCATGTTTTAGCTAGACAATTAGATGCCTCACTATGCCACAAATGTTTTGAACTCTGGTGTTTTATACCTTTCTGCATGACGCAAGTCATTAGAAAACCTACCTGAATCACAAGCGCCTTTGAACAACAGCAGACGTCATTGTTGTGGTTGATCCAACTACTCATTGATTTGGTTTATTTTACTTCACTTTTCTACCACTTTTGGTTAATTGCGAATATGAATATGAGTGATGATATTGATGAAGGGACACTGACAAAAAACACCCGTGCTCACGCTGGGATTCGAACCAGGGACCTCTGTCGTCTTGGCGCACTGTGAAAAGCAGAGTGGATGATCCAAATATCGTACACTCTACTGACGTAACAGTGCCGATTAGTAATTCAGACCACTGTTTATTACATCTTGAGAATGCTGATAAACATCTTAAAATAATTTTGTCCAGAGACCATTCGATGTTAAGAGTTTTCAAATGAATGCTAAAAATTTCCATTGACACAATATTAAGCAGTTAGATAATAACGAAAAAATACAATAAAAAAAATTAATAGTTTTGCGGGTTAAGTGGTAGAGCAGCAACAGGCTGAATTTCTACCACGAGGACTTTACCAACTTACTTCACAAAAACTGTGTTGATCTTTTAGTTTCTAATGCACATCGCTGTTCGTGCGATAAATTATACAATGCAGTGGCCATTAAGAAGCAGTATATTTGAGATTGGTAAAGTTACGTAAGTCAATATAGCGTATTGTAGCATCACATACCACGAGTTGCATGAGCGCGAAATCGAAGAACCGGGTAGGAATTTTACCGCTGTCGTCTGCTTTAGAAGGCAGGAAGGGTCACATGAACCAATCACGGTAGACCTCTCGTACGTCGGCGTAAGCGTGCCCATTTACGCGCGTGCTGTAGAAATGGAAGCTTTCCCTCCATAAAGGCAGCAAGGAATATATGAGTTCTGTATGCCGAACCTGCTCGGCATCCGGCCGGGAAAGACATTGAAAAGATATGCTAGAACGAGTGTTGAGAGTGGAGCGTTGCAAGCGGATCGCGAAAAATAGCTATTATAATGCCATGGAGGTCAAACATATTTGAAATTAGTCACATTTTACTTTATAATCACAGCATTTTAGCATTTTTGAAATTTTAAATCTGGGAACGCCGGGCGTACGGGCGTACTATAACGCTACGCCACTGCTAATATGACATCTAGTTTCCTAGTAAAGTTGTTGATATTGCTGTCGGGTGTTCTGTATACACAAATTAATACTAGCCTAAGTGGTGGAAATTCAACTATGAAATTTTCAAATTATTTTTCCTCATTCAGGTAATTGAACTGTTTGCTTTCTTTTACCATAATGTTATTTTTAATGAATATGCATGACCCACACCTGATTTTATTTTCTCTGCAGAAACTGGTTGCTAGGGTAAAATCTGGAAGGTTTAAGTAGTTAAGATCTTCTTTTCACAGCCAGTGTTCTGTCAGACAATTTACATCAATGATAGATAATTCGTTTTGTATAAATATTTCTAAATTAAGTTTTTTTGCTGTGGTAAGGCCTTGTACGTTTTGATGAAATATATTTACATTAATTGTTGCATCTTTACAATTTACAATAAAATATTATCTTTAAGTTTGTGCGGAGCACTCCTTATTCTTTCGGATGTTCTTCTTGTGTTTTAGTAACTCTTTTATCATTTTCCACTTCCTTGTCTTTTTCATCTTTTCTCACTTCACTGCAATGTTCATTTTCTGTTTCACTACCGATCACTATTTCCTTTTCTACACTATCCTTAACATTACAACTTTTTTTCACTTTTTTGTGTATTAATTGCAAAACGTTTCTCTTCTAAATTACTTTGTGTTTCTTCTCGGTCCCTTTTGTTGGGGTGTGGGGCAGGGAGAGTTATGACATCAACAATGTACCAGAATACCCAAACACAAAAATTGTCACCTATGCCGATGACACAACTGTTCTTGCCAGAGGTATCGACCCTAGGAAGCTTGAAATAAGCACTTTTATCACCATAAACCAACTGGCACAATACTTAACTTCACATGGATTAATAATAAATAACAATAAAACAAAATTTATGATATTCAATACAATCCGAAACATGGATTTTGAGTTACAAACACTATGCATAGACAATGTGCTCATAGAAACTGTATCTTCAGTAAAGTTTTTGGGAATAACACTAGATCAAAAATTAACGTGGGAAGAACAAATTAACAACATCTGCAGTAAATTATCATCTAATCTATACCTGCTAAAACAAATGGCTGAATATAATTTAACAGAAATTAACAAATGCATACATTATGGACTAATTTACCCCTATGCTGAATATGGCATAATAGCTTGGGGTGGATCATTTTATAATAATACTGTCAGAATACTGAGACTTCAAAAGAGAGCACTTAGAATAATGTACAAACTAGGCTGTAGGGAATCTTGCAAAGAGTTATTCAGGGAAAAACAAATAATGACAATATACTCCCTATACATCTATAAGGCTATAATGTTTGTTCTAAATACTGGAAGCATGACTAAAAATAACCAATTACACAACCACAATACAAGGGGGAAAGATAATTATTACCAGAACCAACACAGACTCAATATCTCAAAACAATCACCAATGAATGCCGGAAAAATATTCTACAACCAGCTGCCTCATGACATAAAACTGATATCTCCAAAAGATAATCAAATACAAACAATAAAAAAATATTTGACAGATAGAGCTCTCTACAGTATCGGAGAATTCATGGAACAAGACAATACAAGGCCAATGTACTAAAAAAGGTGTATTTTAATTGTATTCTTATTTCAATCATGCAACAATGATAATGTGTTTTTTTATTTTTATTGTAGTGTAATGAAGTGTATTTTTCATTTTTAATTTGGTGTAGTGATGTAATGTACTACGCAATGTTTCTTCTTTTTTGTTATGATGTACTTAACTAATTATTATTTCATTATGTATCTTGACGTTTTCCATGCCCTTTTAAACAAGGGTCAATGGAAGAAAAATAAAATTCAAATTCAAATCACCTGTGTTCTGCGAGGGTGGTGTATTAGTTAATAGTGCATAGAAATTATCGAACAGAATAGTTTTACCTTTTCCATTCAGATGTTGGCCATGGTTTGTGTTACTATCTCTTCCAATTTCACTAAGACTTAGCATGTTTTTTCTGTGGGAGAGGATTTACAGACTTTGGAAATTTTTGAGTTCACATGGTTAATTTCTAAATTTACACAGGATGTTGGTATTAGGTCGTATCTGTGTGGGATGACAGTATTTTTTGTTGCTTCAAGGCAGTTTTTAAGCACTGAAATGACCAATTTTCCTTCATTTCTTGATATATCATTGGATCCACCCATTTTGATCACATGGTCATTTCTTCCATCCTTGCACATTAAGGTAATGATTTAACAACTTCTCTCAATGGGGCACCAGGTTTAGTAAATCCAGATACCTTGTATTCACTACGTTTTTCTCCCAACTTAGAAGTAATACCATGACTATGGCTATCTTCCAAAATTAAGACATTGCCTTTGTATCTTTTATTGGCTACAGTTTTTTGGTCGTATTTATTTGTGTCAGGGCGTTTACTTGTTTTCTAAAGATTTCTCATTTGACTGATTTGTTTCAATGGGAAAGCATTTGCACTTGATGTGTGAGTCGGTGCAGTTGTTGTGGGGTCAACTTCTGCATTGTTTAGCACTTCAAATGGTTTTGGATGCACAACTGTATTCAGGGGTGCCCATTCCCCCTCCCCACAAAATTATGTCATGTCATCCCCCCAGATCATATCGTAATCCTCACAAAGTATTTAATTACAACAATGTGTCTACCGAAAGTAACTTTTTCCTTAGCTTTACTGAACACTATACTTGACCTGCCCCTCCTCCCTAAAAAAGACCACCCCTAAAATCGTTTATCCTAATCCCCCCAAAATAGTTTGGATGAATATGTAATAATTTATGTCTATCTGAATGAAATACCATGTTAAACTCTCCATATTTTAATTGTTCGATTTTCTAAAAAAAATTAAACCTAGCACATTGTTTGGTAAAATGTAGTAAATTAAATTAAGTAAATATGCATATAAATAGTGTTTATTTTATAGGTTGAGTATTTAATACAAATTTTTACACACCTTAAGATAAAGATAGAAAATTCAAACCAAATAACATGCTCAAGATGTATGACCGATTCATGTATTGTTTCACGAGATGTTATTAATGAATATCGAAAATATCATTTGTCTTGTAATGCTGCAATAGTATAAAATTATAAATTTACCTCAGTAAAGAGCCAAACAGCCATTCTTGTAAGAAAGAATTGCGAGCGAAGCGAGCAAGAAAATTTTAACATCCATTTCTTTTCAGGCTTTCAAGGATATTAATTTAATGGAGTGTCAATAGTTTCTTAGGATCCCTAGATATTTAATCTTTTCTAGCTTCTCTTCTGATACGTTTGGGGTCGAAAACTTGTGTATACCATATTGCTAAATACAGTCTCCAAAATTTAATGTTCGAATTCTCTCTCCACTACAGAAATCCCTTGATAACCTAAGATTTAGCACTTTATCAAGTGCTTCCTATCTCCCCCTTTAAATGTAATACCAAATCCTACCACCAAAATTTCCATGCCAATTTTAGACTTACTGTTGATATTGAAGAGTGGATATTGCCTCCCCCAAAAAATTAATTCTCAGTCTCCACATCAGAATCTCCGCAATAGTCTAAGACAACAGTAGTACACAAGAATTGGATACTCCCTCAATTTAATGCTCAATCCCTCTCTAACTAAAATACCTGCCATAACCTAAGACCTAGAGTTGGATACTGTCACCCCCAAAGTTTAATTCAGAATGCCCCCCCCAGAACACACATACCAATTAAGGCATAATATGTAAGAGTTGGATATTTCTCTCCCCCCCACACCCTTCGATAATAACCTTAAACACTTTTCTTTTCTTCATCTAATGGATTAAATTTTGTGCATTTAAGGTGTAAAATGTTTACATATACGAGGTATGGCTAGCAAAAAACCGGATTGGTGTTGCTGTTGACAAACTGCAAGCGCATCAAGGTCAAGCGGTGCATGAGTGTGTAACGTGATATCCTGCCTATCGACTGTGTGATTTCTCAGGGTGCGCGGCGCTCCGTTCCGCTGTAGCTTGTCGACGAAGTGAACCGTACATCTGTGCTCCATCAGAAAAATGTTAAGTGTGAAAGTGGAACAGCATATCAATGTGAAGTTTCTTATGAAACTCGGAAAATCTGCCACAGAAACTTATGGTTTGTTGAAGGAAGTATTAGGAGATGAGTGTTTATCCCGCACGCTAGTGTCTGAGTGGTTTCAAAGGTTTAAAGAGGGACGAGAAGTGATCGCGGACGGCTCGCGTCCTGAACAGCCTTGCACGTCGAAAACGGAATCGAACATTGCAAAGGTCGGTGAATTGATTCGAGAGGATCATCGCTTGAGTATTCGAGCTATTGCAAAACAACCAACATTATTACATTAAGGTGCTGACGACCCTTCGTGAGCGAGTAAGAAGACGTCGACCTGATTTGTGGAAAAGCAAGTCATGGATTCTTCATCAGGACAATGCTCCTGTCCATACGGCATTGTCAGTCAAGGCTTTTTTGGCCAAGCATGGGATCCCAGTGTTAGAACATCCACCCTATTCGCCGGGTATCACTCCGTGCGACTATTTGTTATTCCCAAAGGTCATATCAGCACTGAGAAAAACCAGATTTACGACCGTAGAACCTGTGAAAACAAAAGCGACGGAAGTCATGAACGTGGTTTCAGAAAATGATTTCCAGCACTGCTTCCAGAAATGGAAGATTCGTATGGAGCGGTGTATCGATAGTTCAGGGGAGTACTTTGAAGGAGATAATGTTTGTATTGTACAAAATTACCAATAAAAGATTTTGTAGCAACAGTCCGGTTTTTTTCTAGCCACACCTCGTATTTCACAAAAATATATAAATGTTGAATTTTATATTATTTGAAGGGAAAAAATCCCCCCAAAAAATTCGATGGTGCAACCTGCGCCATAATCCCCCCCCCCCCCCATGGGCACCCCTGACTGTATTTGATACACTGTGATTGCCTGCATAGTTGTTGTTGAACAAGTTTATCGTTGACTTCTTGTTTATGTTTTGTTTGACCACTTCTGACCATGTACCATGTTCCATCTTCTCTTCTCGTTTCCTGTTTAACAGTTCTAATTTATCTGCTTCGAGAATTTTTATGAATGCACTTTTTGTTGATAATTCACCTTGCAGTTTTTCTATTTCCAGCTCCGCTTTGTTACAATTACAACAGCCTGGCATTTTTATGATTTTGATTAACTAATTTTTACCTGTTTATCACTACACTATGTCCTGAGATACTTATGATGTTCGTGTCATCTGTGTGGTAGGTTTTTAGAAGTTTTTTTCCTATTATGTACAAGTTTTTTTTCACGAGCACAGTGGCACGTATAACTCTACTTGACACCATGTTTTAAGATTTGTGGCCCTCCTTCCTTTTATCCTATATATGGTTTAACATGGTGATTATGAGACACGTTTGCAAACATTTTGCTAGCTGGGTGATATTAAGAATTGTCCAGTATCAGTATCAGTATTGGTGGGAATTGGTAAGGGTATATATAAAGTATACACACACACACACACACACATACACCCCACCCCACCTCCTCACACACACACACATATACAGTGGCAGTGATTGGGTTCCAAAATGGGTGGGGTGTCAAAGTTAATTTATTTTCCTGGATAGATAACTTTTAGCATAGGTGCAGAAGTGGCAAAAAGTAGAGGGACAACTGCCCCTCCCCCCTAATCGCTGCCACTGCACACAGATACATATGCATATATAATTGCTGAAAATTGATGAGTATTGTGCCTTTTAATGATATTCAGTGTGAGTGTGTGTGTACATATATGTACGTATGCATGCAGTGGCTATGATTAAGGGGACAGTTGCCTGTTCCCACTTTTTACTACATTTGCCCTACACTATGTTAAGTCTTGTCTACCAAGAGAAAGTAAACTGTCCTTGCCTTCCAGTTTTGATACCCAATCACAACTACTGTATGTGTGTAGATATTTGCACGACTCCATACCTATAGGTTCAGAGATCGTTGGAGTCGATTTGGGGATGTAGATGAATGAACTATTGATGCAGGTTTAAACATGCAGTAGCCTGCCCCTGGATAAATATGTGAAATGATGAAGAGGGAAAGAAAAGTGTACTTTATACACTCACCTGACCCAATCTCAGCTGGCTAGCAGCCTGCAGAGTCAGAATCATTGTTTCTTTGCTGTGGCTTCACCGGCCCACTAACTTCTCTGGCAAGAGGCCCATGATGAGAGCAGATGAGGAGCCTGACAAACATCTTGGGCCAGCATTTGCAGCTCAAGAGAGTTATGTTATACCACTTAGAGACCCATCAACTGCAGCCAGGTTTGCCCCTCACTTGGAATCTGTTTTCATGCTCAGGTACTGCACCCATGGTGACAGGTCTGCCTGTCACCCCAAAATTAGGACTCTATTCTCGTCATACACACTCCCCATCCCCCTCCCCCCATTTCTGCTGAGCCTTCATTCTGAACTGCTGCCGTTTCTCCCTTTTTCCGGAAAGAAGAATTTCCCTACTTCGGCAGTGGTATATGTTCGGTAATGTCTGTATGATTGGGTCAGTGTACCTGTGAAGACTCTGCAACATCACTCAACACCCCACATTAACATCTATATCCTTATTATTAGGTAAACTGCAACTATGGCATGAATATTTGTCACAATACACACACAGCAAATAAGGACTACCACTCCTACAACACCAGGGGAAAGAATGACTTGTATGTTATATTATATTATGCCTATAAGCTTATAGATGTATTCTAAATGTACATGTACCAGGGAACCAAGAAAGGTCATGCGGTTTTAGTACAAAGAAGAAAAGGTCCAAAACAAATGTGTTTACCTTATATTTATTCTGCAAAATATCCACCATCCGCTTCTACAAACTTCCCCCATCTTTGTACAAGCCTGTAGATGCCATGTTTGAAAAAGTCTTTGTGTAGGGCCGCAAAAAACTGCACCACCGCGTTTTCAACCTCCTCGCGAGTTTGGAAATGTCGATTGCGCATATGGTTGTCCATAGACAAAAAAGGATGGTAGTCTGATGGAGCGATGTCGGGTGAATATGCTGGATGTGGCAGAAGTTCCCAGCCGAGAGAAGAAATCACCTCCAGGGTCATCTTTGCCGTATGCGGTTTATAACGCTATAGCGTTGTCTTGGTGGAAAAGAACATGCTTCCTATTCACTAATGCAGGTTGTTTTTTTGCAAGCTGTCCGGCCACTCTTTGCAATTGCATGGAGTACACCTCTTTGTTTATGGTTTTACCACTTTCCAAGAACTCATAATGCACAATCCCAGCCGTAGTCCACCGGACACACCGCATCACCTTCCGCTGATGAAGAGCAGGTTTTGCAGTTAAAGGTATGGTGTCATTTGACGATAGCCAATGGTATGAGCGTTTCTTGTTATCGTACATTACCACTTTTCATCACATGTCAAAATGCGGTCCAAAATTGGACAGTTGTTGTTCCTAGTGAGCAAGGAAGCGCAAATGTTCAGTCGTTGGAGACGGTTCGCAGCAGTCAGCTCGTGCGGGACCCACTTACTCAGTTTCCATGATTTGCCAAGCTCATGCAAGTGCTCACGAATTGTTTCAGCACTTATCGCAAATCGTTGAGCGAGTTCTTGACACGTTTGATGTGAATCCTCTTCAATTGCTGCCTTCAGTTGGTCCACATCGAGAGATTTCGGTCTGCCCGATCGAGGTTTGTCTGCCAGTGTCTCATCGCCACTCGAGAAGGTCTGAAACCACTTTTGCGCTGTCCGTTCACTAATTGTACCTTCTCCAAATGCTGCACATATTTTTCTTGCTGCTTCCGCTCCTTTTGTGCCCAACTTGTACTCATACAGTAAACACGTACTGATTACTGCATTCGACACAGCCATGGTTCACTGCGAATACTTGCTCTCGAACTATCGACTGCGACCTGTTATCTACGTTAGCCGACGTGCCAAGGAATGAGCTTTCCGCCAATCACACATACATGTACCCCTGGCGGCTGAACTGCGTACTGCCCCATGAAAACTACGGGCAGTTGTAAAAACCGCATGAACTTTCTTAGTTACCTGGTACAATATGACAATTTCAAACTTTTATGAAATTGAATGGATGCTAATAAATAAATAAATAAATCAATCAAAGGAGACCATATGTGAAATGTCTAGAATGATCCATTTTGGCAGGTGTTATTATTGATTGATTTGCTTTATTTTACTTCGCTTTTTATGCCACTTTTGGTTAATTTGTGAATATGGGGATGAGTGATGATATGATGAATGGACACTCACAAACATCCATGCCCAGGCCTGGATTTGAACCCAGGACCCCAGGCATCGTAGCACGATGTGATAACCACTCTGCCACAAGGGCCGGCAGGTGCTATTATTGTCTCACTAAAGATTGTATGTTGTTCCTACCCATCCATGAGCAAATTATGGTAGAGAGGTTAGAGGAGCCCATCAGCTATCTCCGAGACATCTCTGTTTTTCACAAGCTAAAAATAATTTGTATATTGCTCTGAATATAAAAATATACACTAAACATACAAGGAAAAATATGTTAACTTTCTGTGAACTGAAGTCTTACACTGAAATAAACATTCTTTTATATTTTTTAAACAAAATTAGCAAACATTAGAAGGTTCTTTTTCAAATACTAAACCTTACAGGCATGTCCTTCGTAAAAATGTCAACCTCTCTTCCATGCAGTATACCCTGGATTGCATTTTGCAGACTAAGGTTCTAGTAATGTCTGGATTGATTGATTGATTTTGAGTATAATCACAGCCAGTATAATCCTCTGTGGGGCTAGTGTTGTGTCATATTAATTTGTGTTTGTCCTTTTATCAATTTCATCTTATGACAATTCATCCTCATTCAAACAAATCTTACAAATTATACAGTCCAGTGTTCGGAAAGTTACTTTTTAGAAGGTAACTAGTTACAGTTACAGTTACTTGCTTAAAAAAGTAACAGAGTTACAGTTGTTCATTTTAAAAAGTAACTCAGTTACAGTTGCTCATTTTAAAAAGTAACTCAGTTACAGTTGCTCATTTTAAAAAGTAACTCAGTTACAGTTACTTTTACAGTTACCTTCCACTGGAAAGTTTCTTGCAAACAAATTACACAAATCGATTACTAATTGTTTTTCTTGTATGTACGCATTGCTTGCATTGTAGAATTATTTTCTTGTAGCTTATGGTTATTACATGCATAAGAAAACAGTTTTTCGATGTGATGTTTCAGGAGAACACATGCTTCCTTCATCAGACATTTATTTATATTTTGACTAAAGATACAGTTATAACAATGGTTAGCAATTTTTTAAACAAAAATAATCGGTTATATAATGGATGTTGTCAATGTTACATTGTTGTAATATAGCAACCTAACTGTGAAAAGAAGCAGTCTGTTTTATTTCGCAACAAAACTAAAGGAAAAGAGAAATACAGCCAAAGATAAAAAATCTGTTGAAAAGACATTTGTGTGCATTCCATTCCTCAAGGGGTGTTGGAGATTTATCTATAAAAGTAACCATGTTTATTCTTTCTTTATATATTTTATATTGCATATAGCTTCAATTGTTTATTTGTGTATTTCAAATGTCTTAAGTAACCTGCACTCCCATTGGCTAATTTAATCTTAGCGCGGTGTCTAGTTGCCGCCATTTTAGCGCGGTAGTTACTTCCAGCCAGTGTGCGTAGAGAGGCCACTCGGGACACAGCCAGAAACCGTCGCGGACAATTATGGATACCGCAAGCCCAACGTGGCTACGTTTCATTAGTGGCGCGTTGTTGTAACACCAGCTGCAACTTCGTGTAAACAGTTTTCCCTAGAGAGGAGTGCATGGGAAGTGTAATCAAGTGTTATGTGCATATACCTTATAATACATAGTTATAGTTATCAGTGTGTGTGCCTGTGTTTTCTTTACAACTACCAAGAGGATCGCGGTGAACTTTGCCCTGTAGCGACACAATCCATACCAGAGAGATGTAAGTGGTACCTACAATTTCACTTACATTTAGATCCTACCGGTTCGGATCATCATTCATTTCTGGTCCTTCACAGCCGGACAGGTTCTACATTCAGTTTTGGTCCTGTACGGTCCGGTACGCAATCACATTTGGTCCTCCGCAGGCCGCGATCTCCTTTGTATTGAACATGAGGTACGTTACTATCAGTGATTTTAGTGACATTGTGTTGTGCAAACATTATTTTCAAGTACAGTAACTACAAGTTATTGAAAGCATTACGTCATTCGTTGTAGCGCGCGAGATATTTTCCACGCGGCTGAAGGACACGCCCGGTACTTACCCGAACGACAGCGCTCACGCTGTTCGCTTGTCAGTGACGTTTCACACTCCTCTCCCTTCTCCCCTCCCGCTGTGTGAGGAACAGTCGGCGACCAGTGACATGACGTCATACACCGCTGGTGTGTCGCTGAGTTATTTTTAGACTGCAGTTTTCTGTTCCCCCGCGGGACTGGCTTTTTCGTTCGTTTTCGTGCGGGAGCGAGGAGAAACGTATCGCGGAGAGTTGCATCAAGCGACCCACGCGTGCAGACGTGACATTACCATAGCGACCGTGCATCAGCTGTTCGAGTACCCGCAGTGTTGCAGCCTAACCAGGATTTCAGATGCCCAGATGGTCCAGTGAATGCCAGATCGGTGAGTACAACAGTGTTTGGTTCAATATTTCCTCATTTTTTCCTTTCATTTCAATACGCATCGCTTGTCCCTCCCACCTTGAGGCATGGCAGACTTAGCACATCTTCTAAAGCAACGTGCCGCCTACAGGGGGCAAATAACGAGATTGCAGTCGTATATTAGCAGTGTTGATCCAGAGGCGCCGAATGCTCAACAGATCAAGGTTCGGCTGGAGCAACTGAACACATTATGGCCCAAGCTGGAAGAAATTCAGGATTGCATTGAATTTGAAGCCACAGACGATGAACACACGGCAGTTCGAGAGACAATCGAACTTTCATATTTCGATCTCAAGTCGCAGATGCTAACATTAATTGAGGGAAATCATTCAAATACAGACGGCGCGGAAAATGAACACAGGGCTTCGTGCAAGTCTCAAGTTAAGTTGCCATTAATAGAGCTTCCACATTTCAGTGGAAATTACACCCAATGGGTATCATTCAAAGACACATTTTCTTCGCTCATACATGATAATTCGGATATTTCAGATATTCAGAAATTCCAGTATTTACGTGTCGCACTGAAGGGTGAGGCATTGCAAATCATTGAAAGCATACCAATTACAGCATCCAACTACGGTGTAGCGTGGAAACAACTCCAAGAGCGTTTTGACAACAAGCGTCTCATAGCTGCTTCACACGTCAATGATATTTTGCATATAAAACCAGTGTCGAGAGAAAACGCAGAAGAATTGCGATCGTTCACAAACACAGCTATCAGTTCCATCTCAGCGTTAAAATTATTAGCAGGAGATAGTTCACTATCAGATATAGTATTAGTTCAACATCTTACTTCTCAGCTTGATGCCACCACACGAAAAGCTTTTGAATTAGAAGTGAATGATTCTGAATTCACCACTCTTGACAGTTTGTTTCAATTTCTAGAGCACAGAACCAAGGCTTTGGAGAAATTCAAACCAATTTCCAATGAAAAATCAACATTCAAACCACAGTTTAGTGGCAACACCAAACAACAAAGTCACAAACCTGCGCATCCTTCTCCTTCAAGATCGTATGTTTCTACTGTATCTCCTTCATGCCTGTATTGCAAGGATACTATGAAGAATAATAAGCATCCGCTGTTTGCGTGCAGTTCTTTCAAAGCAGCTACTATAGCTCAGAAATACAAATTTCTTCGAGAAAACCAGATCTGTTTCAATTGTCTTGGACAGTCAGATCACCAGGGATTTAGGTCAGGATGCAAGGCAGGATCTTGCAAGTATTGCGGCGAGAAACATAATTCCCTTCTTCATGAAGATAAGAACGGTAGAGAACGTCAAACACAGAAGCGGCACAGTCAACCCAGTAGTAAATCTGCAGTACGCGATGATACTCGTTTTCAGGATCATGATGCCCAGACTAAAGCAACATATTGTTCTGTCAAGAACAGAGAAACTTCGCAAGTTCTCCTAGCCACAGCAGTCATAAAAATCAAGAACGCATACGGTGAGTGGCTCCCATGTCGTGCACTTTTGGATGGAGCCTCGCAGAGTAATATTATGACAGAGCATCTTGCTCAGCAGCTACGCATCAAGAAACAAAAACGCCGAATTCCAATCCAAGGGATAAATGAAGCTACAGTCCAAGCCTTTCACACCATGGAGACGCAGATTAAATCCAGCATAAGTGGATTCACCATGGATATATCTTGTTCCATCTTGCCAAGCATCACAGGTTCGATGCCAGCGCAGAGGCTCGAAACTTCCACATGGGGAATTCCGAGTGACATACATTTAGCAGATCCTAGCTTCCATACACCTGGCAACATTGACCTACTTCTGTCTGCAGATGTGTTCTACACGATTCTCAAACCAGAAAAACTTTCAAGAACAGGAAACTATCCAGCGTTGCAAAACACTGAATTTGGGTGGATTGTAGCAGGAAGGATTCCCAATGCACCATCTACGAACGGACCTTCGAAGTCATTCTTTGTTCGCACAGAAGATACAGTCAATTTCCATTTACAGAGATTTTGGGATTTGGAGGAATTCCATGATAAGTTGCCTTCACCAGAAGAAATCGCCTGTGAAAAACATTTCCAGGAAACTACATCTCGTGATCGAGAAGGTCGATACACAGTCAAGCTACCCTTGAAGAAGGACAGATCCGTTCTTGGGGATTCTCTGCAAACAGCGATTTCACGATTTAACCAATTAGAAAGAAGACTGGATCGGAACATGGAATTGAAAAGAGAGTACACAGAATTCATGGTCGAGTACCAACAACTCAAACACATGCAACCAATTGGGACATTGGAAGATGTATCCAGAGACAAGGAGACAAGGTACTACATTCCACATCACTGTGTGATCAAGGAATCAAGCAAAACTACACGTTTAAGAGTGGTTTTTGATGGAAGCTCGCCCACAACTACGGGGGAATCGTTGAACAGTATACAAATGATTGGTCCCACGATACAAGAAGAATTGTTTTCAATCCTGCTCAGATTTCGTAGTTACAAAATCGCACTGACTGCAGACACGGCTAAAATGTATAGGCAAATTAACATGCATTCAGAAGACAGACCACTTCAATGCATCTTATGGAGAGCATCACGTGACGAACCAATCCATGTTTACAGTTTGAACACAGTCACTTATGGATTAACTTCAAGTTCATTCTTGGCCACAAGATGCCTCAAACAGTTGGCAGAAGATGAATTATCAAATTTCACAGTAGCCACTCATGTCTTGACACATGACTTCTACGTTGACGATTTTCTGGGAGGAAATCATTGCATTGAAGGTGCAATAAAGCTGCGTGAAAGTCTCACAGAATTACTCCAGAAGGGAGGATTCAATCTACGTAAATGGTGCTCCAATAGCAAGGCAGTGTTGCAATCTATTCCAGAAGAATTGAAGGCAGTACAGGATCTAGTGCAATTCGACACAGAAGGCACAAAAACATTGGGAATTTCATGGTGCCCATCCACGGACGAATTTCTCATGGACAGCAAGGTCGCCACAACAGTGGATGTAGGCTCGTTGAAGATCTTCTCAAAGCGCCAAGTTGCCAGCATAATTGCACAAGTGTTCGATCCAATCGGACTAATATCGCCAGTGGTGATAACATACAAGTCATTCCTGCAGCAGTTATGGCTCCACAATGTAGGATGGGATGATCCGCTTCCTATAGATTTGCAGAAAACATGGCGTCGTCTTCATTCGCAGCTCACATGTATTAACGAAGTAAAAGTACCACGGTTCGTTTTGGCTCCAGGAGACATCCATAAAGTTCAAATTCACGGTTTCTCTGATGCATCAGAGAGAAACTATGGCAGTGTTCTCTTCGTAAGATCAATTGATTCAGAGGGTCACATAAGTGTGAACTTATTGTGTTCGAAGTCCAAGGTGGCTCCGGTGAAGAGAACCACTTTTCCACGTTTGGAATTATGTGCGGCAGTTCTACTAGCCAAACTGGTACACAAAGCATTGTCCATACTGCGTCTATGTATAGACACCATTCACCTATGGACCGACTCAAAAATCGTCCTAGCTTGGCTGGCGTCACCAGCCAGTAAATGGAAACCTTTTGTTGCCAACCGGGTTGCTATGGTACAGGAACTCACACAGGTCAGTGATTGGAAGCACGTTCCGTCAAAGGACAATCCTGCAGATCTGATCTCACGAGGAGTCGATGCAAAAACTATCAGATCACTTCAGCTTTGGTGGCACGGACCCACCTGGCTCCAAGAAGATGAGACACAGTGGCCATCATCCAGTTTAGCATTCCGTCCAGACGACAACACTATTCCAGAGCAGCGTAAGGTAGCAGCTACCACATTGGTCACTCATGTAACAACTGCAGAAGAAATCATATCTAGATATTCAAGTTTATCCAAGCTGCTGAGAGTAGTGTCACTCTGCAAAAGGTTCGTCAGCAATTGCAGAAGCTCAAGAGAGAAAAGGAGTGAAGACCTTACCACCTTTGAAATTCAAGGCGCCACACTTGCCTGCATCAAGATAACACAACGCGCATTCTTCTCTCAGGAAATCAAAGATTTGTCTGACAAGCAGCAAGTACACAACAAAAGCATTTTGAGGAACCTTCATCCATTTCTCGACAATGAAAAAGTAATTCGTGTCGGAGGAAGATTGGAAAACAGTGAACTGGAATTCCAAAGCAAGCATCAAATTATTCTTCATCCGAAGAGTCATTTCGCGAAAATTCTGATAGTATCAGAACACAAGAGACTTATGCATGCTGGTCCACAGCTTCTCATATCATCACTTCGTGAGAAATACTGGATACCTCGCATACGACAGGTGGTCAAGCAGATCATTCATCAGTGCAACATATGCTATCGTTTGAAGGCTTCAGCCTCCCAGCAGCTGATGGGGCAGTTACCCTCCAGTAGAGTGAGACCCAGCAAGGCATTCCATCACGTAGGCGTTGATTACGCAGGGCCATACCACATCAAGACCGGAGCCGCAAGAAGCAGATCCACAAGAAAATGCTACATTGCAGTTTTCACTTGTCTTGCCACAAGGGCAATTCATCTAGAGATTGTCTCAGACTTGACATCACAAGCCTTCATCGCAGCTCTACTACGCTTCACCGTGAGAAGAGGAAAGTGTGCAAGTATTTTTAGCGACAATGCTACGACGTTCCATGGTGCTAAAAATGAATTGCAGGAATTACGTAAACTCTTTCAATCACAAGAGTTCAACAAGGACATCAACAGTTTTGCAGCAGAAGAGAATTTCCAGTGGAAGTATTCTCCACCACGCAGTCCATCATTCGGCGGGATTTTTGAAAGTGCAGTGAAGTCTATGAAATACCATCTTCGCAGAGTAGCAGGAAACGCCGTGCTAACATACGAAGAACTATTAACTCTGCTATGCCAAATAGAGGCCTGCCTCAACTCCCGTCCTCTTTCCACACTCCCTGATTCTCATGATGAATTCAGCTACATTACCCCTGGTCATTTTCTTATTGGAGGTCCTCTAACCTCATTTCCTGAACCAAACATTACAGATCTGGCTGCCAACAGATTATCCAGATGGCAGCGTATACAGCAGTTCCAGCAGCGAGTATGGAGGAAGTGGTCTCAGGACTACCTGCATAGCCTGCAGCAGCGACAGAAATGGACAGCCGTTCAGTCGAATTTGAAGCCTGGCACACCAGTGCTATTAAAGGAGGACAATCTTCCACCACTCTCGTGGAGAGTCGGCGTCATCCAAGAAGTGTTTCCGGGAAGGGATAACCTAGTGCGCGTAGTCACCGTTCGTACTAGAGACGGAGTCTACAAGAGAGCATTAAGCAAAATTGTGCCTTTACCACATTGGGAAGAAGACGCTCCATGAGTTAAACATTGACAATGTATCCCCTAGTGTTAGGTTGGATGTGAACATTCCAACGGGGGGGAGTATGTTGGAGATTTATCTATAAAAGTAACCATGTTTATTCTTTCTTTATATATTTTATATTGCATATAGCTTCAATTGTTTATTTGTGTATTTCAAATGTCTTAAGTAACCTGCACTCCCATTGGCTAATTTCATCTTAGCGCGGTGTCTAGTTGCCGCCATTTTAGCGCGGTAGTTACTTCCAGCCAGTGTGCGTAGAGAGGCCACTCGGGACACAGCCAGAAACCGTCGCGGACAATTATGGATACCGTAAGCCCAACGTGGCTACGTTTCATTAGTGGCGCGTTGTTGTAACACCAGCTGCAACTTCGTGTAAACAGTTTTCCCTAGAGAGGAGTGCATGGGAAGTGTAATCAAGTGTTATGTGCATATACCTTATAATACATAGTTATAGTTATCAGTGTGTGTGCCTGTGTTTTCTTTACAACTACCAAGAGGATCGCGGTGAACTTTGCCCTGTAGCGACACAATCCATACCAGAGAGATGTAAGTGGTACCTACAATTTCACTTACATTTAGATCCTACCGGTTCGGATCATCATTCATTTCTGGTCCTTCACAGCCGGACAGGTTCTACATTCAGTTTTGGTCCTGTACGGTCCGGTACGCAATCAAGGGGATTCTCACATAAAATTGCCAAAATTTTTAGAAGATTTCACTTCAAAATTGTTTTTAGATCACCAAGAACTATAGAATGTACATTTAATGAATTCAAAATGAGAAACTCTCTACCAGATGTGGGAACCACAGGAATATATAATATAAATTGTTCATGTTCAAAGGATTATGTAGGACAAACAGCAAGGAAAATGGCAACAAAATGGCACAAACATGATTTGGACACTATAAATCTAAACCCTGCACAGGTTTGTCAGCTCACATCATCGAAGGAAAAAATTTGATTAAAAAGAGAAGGGTTTTAAAAAGATTGACGGGAAGCATAGTGTTGCGGTAATGACCGACTTCTGATGCGTTGATACTCTGGTAATTTAAGTTAACTGTTTTACCTTAGGCGTAGTTCTACCAGATGAATAACACGGTACATCGATTTAGATTTTAGAATATTTATAATACTAAAGAATACATATTGGTATGTAGAACCGTAATTACAACTGTCTAATATCGTAGATAATAGGAGACGCGCGCGTAGTATGTTGCACGGCCGAGCTCACATGAGCAAGTCCATCAGTCTATTCGCTGCGCACGCATGCACCGCAGACGGCTCGCAGCAGAATGCTTTATTCCCGAACATACTCCCCCCGGTTGAATGAACATAATTCAACTAATCTCCGTCTTTACCTATGGGGAGGAGCACAATTTTACCAACACTTCTTCTAAAAACTCCGTCTTTCGTTTTCACTGTCACTACACGCACTAGTCCATCGTTCCCAGGATGCACCGCTTCCACCTTAGCTAGTTTCCACTGTAGTGGGGGTACGTCGTCCTCCTTCAGCAGTACAACTGTCCCTGGAGATAAGTTCTTCGTGGAGGATGTCCACTTCTGGCGTTGTTGAAGTGAATGGAGGTATTCTTTATTCCACTGCTTCCAAATGGATCTTCTCATCTTCTGTATCAGCTGGTATCTGCTGAGTCTATTGTCAGGTATGAGGGTAAGGTAAGGTTCTGGGAAGGTGGTTATAGGTCTGCCAATGAGAAAATGCCCTGGAGTTAATATCTGGTAATCTGATTCGTCGGGTAAAATGCAAAGTGGTCTTGAATTTAATATTGCTTCAATCTGGCAAAGTAAGGTACTTAAATCTTCGTAGGTTAGTATGGTGCTTCCCATCACTCTTCGTAGATGATGTTTTAGCGATTTAATCGCCGCTTCCCAGAGTCCACCGAAATTTGGCTCTCTTGGCGGTATGAATTTCCATTCAAAGTGCTCATTTGCAGCGTAGTCTTGAATGATATCTTGAAACTGGGTAGATTCAAACATATTGCGTAGTTCCTGAAGTTCTCTGTGTGCACCTCGAAAGGTACTGGCGTTGTCACTGTAAATGGCTGCACATTTTCCTCTTTGAGATATAAATCTTTTCAATGCAGCTAAAAATGCTTCGGTTGTTAAATCTGTAACAATTTCAACGTGTACAGCCTTCGTTGAGAAACACACAAAAAGTGCAATGAAACATTTTCTCGTCGATTTGCTCCTTGGCACTCCAGTCTTTATCTTTATAGGCCCCGCGTAGTCTACGCCACTGTACATGAATGGATAAGCGGCTCGGATTCTGTGCTCCGGTAGATGTCCCATCAGTTGCTTACTAGCTTCTGATTTAAGTCTATGGCATTTAATACAATAGTGTAGGATGTGCTTAACTATTTGTCTTCCCCGGACGATCCAATATTTTTGTCTGATAGAGGAAAGTAGTAACTGTGTTCCAGCATGAAGTAATCTGCGATGTTCGTATTCAATTAACAGCCGTGTAAGATGGGCCTTAGGAGGCAAGATTATCTGATGTTTAGCTTCAAAAGCTAGATCGCTGTTTTGTAAACGTCCGCCCACGCGAACAATGGAATCGGCGTCGAGAAATGGATACAGATCTTTTATTCCACTGTTCGGAGAAACTTCTCTCTTGTGTGTTAAGTCTTCTATTTCCTTCGCGTAGAATAAGGCTTGCGTTGCTTTAATGCACGTATCTGTGGCTCGTTGCAAATCCTTGGCATTCAGTTTCGAAGTACAAACATTTCTCTTCGTGGGCCCCTTGCAATTATCAATGAAAATATGACAAAGTGCCATAACTCTTATCATTCTCAAAAAGTTAGAGAATCTCGTAAGAATTTCATCTGATTTGTGGGTAGTTACCAATGAGGTTATTTTCACCTTCCTTCGTTCTGGTACTTCTGTAGGTGGATTCATTCCAAAACTGATCTCGTTGATGGCCAACTTCGGATCTTCAGGGGTTCGACTCCTCTCGATAACATATCAGCAGGATTATCCTTTGACCTTACATGCCGCCAATCACACACCTGCGTGTATTCCTGTATTTGAGCCACTCTATTTGCCACAAAGGGTTTCCATGTCTCTGGGTCCTTTGCGATCCATGCCAAAACAATCTGCGAGTCTGTATATAAATATACCTTGTTTATTTGGAGATTCAATAAAGGTATCACTTTATTAACTAATTTTGCCAAGATAAGAGATGCGCACAGCTCAAGACGAGGTAAAGTTATTTTCTTAATCGGTGCAACTTTCCCCTTGCTGCACAATAACCGTGAATTAGCTTCTCCTCCTGCAGTTACAGTTCTGACGTAAATGCACGCGCCGTACATTCTCTCAGACGCGTCAGAAAACCCGTGGATTTGAATGTTTATAATCTTCCGTTTAGGTAAAATACATCGTGGAACCTTAATGTCTGAAATGTGGCATATTTGTGCTTGTAAAGTCTTCCATTCGTTTAATACATCTGAAGGTAACTCGTCGTCCCAGGATACATTTAATTTCCATAGTTTCTGTAGAAACTGTTTAAACAGTGCAATAACAGGCCCAATAAGTCCAAGCGGATCGAAGAGTTGCGCGATTTGACTGGCAACCCTGCGCTTGCTTAATGTATCTTGAACGTTCAAATCGTAGCAGTCCAAATTGTTTTCTTTCTTTGCACGTATCGTCGAAAAGCTTTGTTTATCGTAAGGAGGTTTGTTGCAGCCAGCAGCCGTATTGTTTCTTTGATTGTTGATAGCTGTGTGATTGTTTACACAACAAGCGTTGGTGTCTGCTTTCTCTGCTTGATCCCGCGTAGGGGAAGTTATAATGCATTTCTTCCTCCCATCGACTGGATTGCTGCGTGGATGGTAGGTTGTAAGATGATGTTTCTTCGCCGGTGCGAGTGTAGCCAACTCAGCACTGCGGTCTGGCGCTAGCGCTGAATCTTCGGCCGTTAATATGCAAAGAGTGTCGGCGGTGGTATTCCAATTGACACCTAGAGTTTTTGTACTGTCGTCGTTAAACAGAATCGTGTCTTTAACTTCCCGTAGCTCTAAAGGTATAGTTTCCATTACTCTTGCAGAATTGGATGCCCATTTTCGTAGCTTAAATCCTCCTGCCGATAATAATGCTGACAGTTCTTTACGTAGATTAATGGCTTGATTCTCGTCTTCTTGCCCTGACAGCAAGTCATCTATAAAAAAGTCTCTCTTCAGTATTTCAGCAGCTTGTGGATAGTTGTGCATTTCGTCTGTCGCCAGTTGCTGTAGGCATTTAGTTGCTAGATATGAGCTAGATGTCAGACCATAAGTTACAGTGTTTAATTCGTAGATCATCAGTGGTTCGTCGTGAGATTTTCTCCATAATATACACTGTAATTTCCTATCAGAAGGGTGCATATGAATCATCCTATACATCTTCTCAATATCAGATTTCAGAGCGATTATATGAGTCCTGAAGCGAAGCAGTAACCCGAACAGATCTTCTTGTAGAACCGGTCCTGCACTTTGTAGACAATTGAGTGACCTGCCACTGGTCGTTTTTGCTGAACCGTCGAATACGACTCGTACTTTCGTCGTGGAGCTGGCTATATTCACAACTGGGTGATGGGGGATGAAATATCGGATGTCTCCCGTTGCTGGTGCCTCTCGCACTTCCTGCACTGCTTGCATGTGGTGTAATCCCTCGTACTCGTTCATAAATTCCACATATTCTTCTTTCAATTCCAGTTCTCTATCTAGTCGGCGTTCTAACTGTAAAAATCTGGAGTGTGCATGTTCCAAAGATTCCCCTAATGCTGATCTATCTTCCGTCAAAGGTAAGCGTACCGTGTAAGTGCCATCTTCATTCCTTTCTGTAGTTTGGCGAAAATGTGCTTCCATTTTCTTTTCTTTAGGCGACATAATTTCTTCCGACAAATCTTCCACCGACCAGAAACGATGTAAAAGGATTTCTAACGGCTCACCCTGTATAAAGAATGATCTGCTTGGATGTGACGTTGTTCCTGGAGTGTTGCCCACTACAATCCAGCCAAACTGTGTATTTTGTAACGTAGGATAAGGCCCTTGTTTCGACATCTTCTCTGGCAGTAGGATATCGAAAAATATACTTGCAGAAATTAATATGTCAATCTTTGCAGGAACATTGAAGTTTTCATCCGCCAGGGCAATATCTGTAGGTATCTCCCATGTTGAAATATCCATTTTTTCTGCAGGCAAACGTTCCGTAATATTTTTGAAGGCAGAACATTGTGCCTCTACAGTAAATTCATTGAATCTTGATTTTAATTCCACATTCACAGCAAAAGGTGAATTTACAGTGTTGGAACTTATTCCCTGTATCAACGTATTTTGTCTCTGTCTTCGTAACCCAAGACGTTGTACCATATCCATACTAATGAGGCTCACTTGAGACCCCGGGTCCAATAAGATGCGGCAAAGCAAGTATTTTCCATCTTTGTCCTTTGCTAGAACACAGGCAGTAGCCAGCAAAACATTTTGGTTCTTATTCTTTACTGAATACGATGAACTGGTTCCCTCTCCGACTTGAGGGTTGGAAACACTGCTTGCTTCGTTCGCAGCTGATCTTCCTGGAAGGAGGGGAGGTACACGGCGCTCGCCACCCCTTTCTTCGTGCAAACTCGTGTGATGACGCAACCTACAGTACCTGCAAGAGCCTGCTTTACAATTTAACACTGAGTGATTAGCAAAACGCAAACAATTCGTGCATATGCGGTTCTCATGCAGGAATTTATATTTCTGTTTATTCGTCAATTTCAAAAATGACTGGCATCTGAATAAAGGATGAAAAGGAGAGGCATCCTTGCAATAGATGCAGCTTTTACCCGATGCAGTAAAATACATGTTAGATGCTTGTGGCGTTCTTGACCTGACGTTACTAACAGCTGGTGACCTTGAAAACGACTTTGTTGATGTCGAAGGTTCATTCGCTTCGAATTTCTGTAGATAGTTGCACTTAGCTTCTAAGAATATAAGCAATTCTTCGATGGTACTGAATTCTGTATTGCTTGATTGTTTCTCAAAGTCTCTTCTCGTACATTTATCCAATTTGGCTGAAAGATACTGAACGAGAAAAATATCAATTAGGTCCGCGTCTCCCTGAATGTTTCTTAATGCTTCTATAGAACTTCTAATCGTGGTCGTGAACTTTCTTAATTCTGTTACACTTTCCTTAGTGACAGAAGATACATTCAAAATGTCATTTACGTAAGCAGCGGCTATTAACTTTGGATTATTGTATTTGCGCTGAATCAAATCCCAGGCGACCTTGTAATTAGCACATGTGAGTTGCAAATTCTCGATCGTTTGTAATGCATCACCCTTTAACGAAAGCCGTAAATACTGCAATCTTTGTATGTCTGACAAGGTTTCATTTTTTTCTATGAGGGCTACAAAAATATCTAGAAACGATGAAAATTGAGTATAGTTTCCGTCAAACGTTGGTAAAGTTACATCTGGGAGCTTGATTGGAGATTTAGTTTCAGGCTTACATGTATTATTCTTTCTCGTCGAGTCTTTGTCTATTATTGAAAGCA
The DNA here is from genome assembly GCF_977018435.1 of Lepisma saccharinum. Lineage (NCBI taxonomy): Eukaryota > Metazoa > Arthropoda > Insecta > Zygentoma > Lepismatidae > Lepisma > Lepisma saccharinum. The sequence continues at coordinate 39,428,589 of NC_139256.1, forward strand.
TTTTAGCTTCTAACGTGAAGTAACTTTGCTCAAGTGACGCTCTCTTCTCGTCGTGAGATTGTTCATCTGATAATTCAGATATCTTGTCCATTACATCCTCTAGTTTTGACCAAACACTGCCGAGTTGCTTATGCCTGGCTACAACTTCGTTTACATGACCACTTGCTTCGTCATAATTGGACACGTAGTTCTGAAGCCGAGTTAATTGTCCTTGAATTACACTGCGTTGTCTCACTAGCTTCTCAAGCATTTCACTTTCTTCCGGCATTTTCTCAGGCAAGGTTAGGAATATGAACAAACAAGCATGGAAAAGGAAAATAAAAGGATTTACTCACGTACATGGAATCTGCAGCCGTCGATAATTCCTCTGCTCTTGGCAACCCTGTGACTGGATCGTGCTGTCCGTTGATTCTCCTAGCTCGCTCTAATTTCCCCTCGCGCGGCGTGGCTGAAGTGGCGGGAAAACTGCTTTGTTCTGTAACTTCACTGTACTTTCACTGTCTGTATCACTTCACTTCACTAAACTGCACTTTCACCAGTCCCGTCGTTTACCGATATCCGTAATTCATCCGGTTTTGCGGAGGACCATATGTTGCGGTAATGACCGACTTCTGATGCGTTGATACTCTGGTAATTTAAGTTAACTGTTTTACCTTAGGCGTAGTTCTACCAGATGAATAACACGGTACATAGATTTAGATTTTAGAATATTTATAATACTAAAGAATACATATTGGTATGTAGAACCGTAATTACAACTGTCTAATATCGTAGATAATAGGAGACGCTCACGTAGTATGTTGCACGGCCGAGCTCACATGAGCAAGTCCATCAGTCTATTCGCTGCGCGCGCATGCACCGCAGACGGCTCGCAGCAGAATGCTTTATTCCCGAACACATAGAGTTGAATGTCTGGGAAGCTTCGTTCATTGCAGAAGAACACTGGAATAAATTAAATAATGAAAATGGTAACATAGATCCAGTATGGAGTTTTCTTTTTCACAAATGGAGTAAGCCACAATCTTTAAAATTTAATGTAACAGAAAACATTAAGAAACTTTGTGAAAACAATGATGACTTTAAATTACCTGATGATATTTGGGATTCATAATTTTAAATAAGAAATAATGTGATCAAAATGTTTTACCTAAAACAAAAATAAAAAAGACTGCTTCTTTTCACAGTTAGGTTGCTATATTACAACAATGTAACATTGACAACATCCATTATATAACGGATTATTTTTGTTTAAAAAATTGCTAACCATTGTTATAACTGTATCTTTAGTCAAAATATAAATAAATGTCTGATGAAGGGAGTGTGTGTTCTCCTGAAACGTCATAACGGAAAACTGTTTTCTTATGCTTGTAATAACCGTAAACTACAAGAAAATAATTCTCCAATTACTAATTGTAATAAAAAAGAAAGAAAACTATTGGATGCTGCTTACACAAGGGGAACAATTATGAGGTCACAGTTGAACAAACTACAGAAGCAAGAGACACTTCACAGCACACAACTGACAATGACAAACTGACAGCAATAGGAAAGAATTCTCCTCCTAATCTCATCTTCCTGCTTCTGAGAAATCCACCCCTCTTCCGAGGTATCCATATTGCTTTAGAATTGGGACTGCCAAACGGAAGATGAAGCATACGATATACCTGTCACTCTGAAATGCCTGGAACCCAGTGCGTACGGACTGGCTACGGATAAGAGACACATTTTGTTCAACAACTTTCTCTTTTCCTCTTCCATTGTTTGCAGGAATTAATGTAACAAAGGATGGACATTGTAACGCAGCAGAAACTAGTAGTTTATTGATGGTTCCAGTTCACTTTAAGTCCTAAATCACCAATAATTTACAACACTTATATACTAACTTAAATGTCATGAAGTAACTGTAAAAGTAACTGTTGAAATGTTACTTCTATTGGAAAAAGTAACTGTTACAGTTACATTTCTTTAAAAAAAGTAACTGTTACTTATAACTGAGTTACTTGAAACTAGTTACTTCCAAGCACTGATACAGTCACAGTTTTCTGTTTTCCCCATTGCACTTCTCTATGCATCACAATATGGTGTACAGACATGGGAAAAAATACTTCCCCCATAGAACATTAATACCAGTAGTCTTATGGCATGGGGGAAGTATTTCTTTCCTGACCATACACTAAGACTCCTCTATCACATGCTCTAGAACTGGAATAATTTCTCTGTTATTGGTGCCTTTCTTCTACAATCAGCCAAGTGAGCTAAGTTCATCCAGCTAACCATGGAAGGATTGTTAGAATTCCTTCACTCAGTGATACATTTGTTGATTGATTGGTTTATTTTACTAAGCTTTTCCATCTTTTTAGGCTAATCGTGAAAATAAGATGAGTGATGATATGATGAAATTGATGAAAGGACACTCACAAAGAGCATCGATGAAATCTGGGACACCTGGCATTGTTAACCACTCGATCATGGAGGTAGGCAGCATTTGTGGTTCATTTCACAGTAGACTGTGGCTCCATCAAGTAGCATGTTTGTGAAGATTTTTCTGAGCCACTCATGCTCCACACTAGAGTACTATATGGGACCACTTTCGCTCATTCATACTTGTTCGAGTCTTCCACCCTCAAGCTGTGCTTGAGTATATGCAATGGATTATAATTTTAGTGTCACAATAATCGTAGGCACATATATGTAAAATACCATCTGTCTTGGTAGTTTCAGTTCACAATAATCTATTTCATTTTCATATATGTGTATCACTGTGTACAGTGGAACCCTAATTTTACGTTCTCAGATTTTACATTTTCCCACATTATACATTCAAAATTGATGATTCCAACATAGCAAAATGCTATAAAATTTTCCTCTATTTTCCATTTTTCCACGTTTTAAGTTTTTCAGCTTGGTCCACTGAAAAACGCAAAATCAAGGTTTCACTGTATTGGTAAGATAAACTAAACAACATTTTTAACATAAAGATGATGACTATGTTCACTTACTTTTCAATATCGCAGCATTTTTCACATCACGATCCATATTTAAGGGCTCATTACCACAGACAAATTATGGTTATAGGTGTACTACAAGGCTTCAAGTGCATACTGCTCGTTTTGCCTGTTTGAGCATGATTCGTTAGAGTGAAGAAACTCTCAATTCCATACTCCATCTAGCATTGTCCGTGCACACTATTTGCCACTCAAACAAAATATCTTCCTGCAGCACTCTACTCCACACTGTCAAATGATGCACAAAAATCTTGGATTCGGAGCCAGCATCTGGTGTAAAGTAACATACCCTAGCATAAAACTTAACATATGCTCTGAAAATGTGCCAAAGAGTGGCGTCACCAAGTGGCCCTGCCCTGTGTAGAGGAACACTTGATTTGTCACATATCTTCATTATGCATCTTATCTTTTCCCTTTAAAAATAAGGCATAAACAAAAGTGGAAACGAATTATGAAATCAAATGAAATAGCTTTTAATCTACTTATTTTAAATAATATTTTGTGTTTCCATTTTACCTTTCAGGTTTTAAGAATGCAACCTCTGAACTTGTATGAATTTATTGCTGATTATTTAGAAGCTCTTTTAGCTGCTAGGGAAAGTGCGAAAGGTCAGTTTTGACTAATACGTAGCTATATTCTAAAGAAAGGAAATTGGGTCAGTCCAATGTTAAAAATTTAATATTATTATTGTAAATTATTAACAACTAATGTAAATATTATGAATTAATAATAACTATAAATTGTTTGTAAATTATTACTAATATTATTTTCAACTTTAGAAATGATGAAAGTACTATGTTTCAGCAGGTTTCAGTCACTGTTAATCAACATAATAATAAGTTTATTACTTTCTTATCATTTGAAATTAATGTCAATCTCCAGATGCTGAATGAACAGTTTGTCTCACCCCTCCCCCCACTTCTGGATAGTGTAGAAACATTTCAAGTGAAGGAAAAATCACAGAAAGAACACCATGATTTGATTAATTTCATTATTGGCTGTAATTACACACACATGGATAAATGATACTCCTAGATTGTTAAAGATGTAGAATTTCCCTGTTCTCGTAATTTGTCTATTACTCCCTCTGTCCCATAATTATTGTCCGGTACACCTTTTTTTGTTGTCTCATAATAATTGCCCGATATTCAAACTGTGACATTGGTGTATACAGAAGAAGAACATGAAACGCAGGAATGAGTCATACAACTTTATTACTTAAGGATCAGTACAAATTGTGCTTTCCATCTGCCTCTTCATCTGTCATTCCTGTACTACCATTTTGGCATACCGGACTATAATTATGGGACAGAGTGAGTAATATATTTCCTTTTCTAGTCAACAGTAAATAATACTTAAACTATTGTGAAGCATTTATTTGTAATAAGCTGGGTATATGCTAACAGTTCCATAATGAAATCTGAAAGCATGAAACAATACTTGTTATTATTTGAAAACCTAATTGAAACATTTGTGTTAGTGGCTTCAAAATATTATATTGTGATGGAGGATGAAATCATTCCTGGTGGGAATGAAAATTTACTTGCCTGGGATAATTGGATCTATTGCCAGGGTCACCAACCCCCTCTACCCCCCTTAGATCATACGATAGTATTTTTACAAGCATTAGCAATTTTGTCATTAAGGAGAAAATACAGCGTGTCCACAATGAGACTCCAACATTTTGAAAGTCTATAACTTTTTCATTTTAAATTGTACAGCTGTGATTCCGGAAGCAGCAGAAGCAGAAACTCAAAAAGTTTATGTTGTAACGTTTTAGTGCGTGCAATAGCTGTAGTGGCGCTGCTGCACTCGATTGTTTGAAAATGGAGATTCTAAACGAGCGTGAACAGGTTGTGTGGTGGTGTGCAGAAACGAAATCACTTATTCATGTGCAACGAAACTTTCGTCGTGTGTACAATAAGGATCCTCCGACATTCACGACTATAAAGAAGTGGTGTGATCAGTTTTTGGCGACCGGCAATGTTTTGAAAGGACACTGTGGTGGTAAACCCAGAATCCAGGAACAGGTTGTAGAAAATGTGTGGAGGTCATTCGAAAGGAGTCCACAGACGTCAGTAAGACAAGCAGCGACAGAACTTGGTATGAAACGGTCGACAGTTCACACAGTTCTTCACTGCTTGGTGGACTCCTTTTGAATGAACCTGTGCACGCTCGTTTCGAATCTCCATTTTCAAACAATCGAGTGCTGCAGCGCCACTATGGCTATTGCGCGCACTAAAACGTTAGCACATAAACTTTTTGAGTTTCTGCTTCTGCTGCTTCCGGAATCACAGCTGTACAATTTAAAATGAAAAAGTTATAGACTTTCAAAATGTTAGAGTCTCATTGTGGACACGCTGTATATGGCTGAGCCGATACCATAAAACTATTGGTTGGAATTTCACCGATACCAGCCGTTAATTTTCCGGAATCTGGGTGTTTTGTGGAGTCTGCAAAAATACCACGTGGCACTTTCACAGGATCTAAATATCCTGAAAAGTATGCAAAATTACTATTTTTAATTAATTTGGTTTGATTGATGGATGTGCTTCATTTTACTTCGCTTTTGTGTCACTTTTGGTTAATTTGCAAAGATGAGGATGAGTGATGATGTGATGAAATTGATGAATGGACACTCACAAACATCCATGCCCAGGTCGGGATTCAAACCCGGGACTTCTGGCATCATAGTGTGATTTGCTAACCACTCTGCCACAGGGGCCAGCTTAATAATTTTGGCAACAACTGTGTGAGAGAAATAAATTAGGTGATTACATCATGTGAAATTATGAATATTTTAAAGCAATAGCATTGTTTCATGGGAATACTTATGTATTAAAATTAATAAAAATTCTGAACGACTTTGAACTGTTACAATTTTCAAGAATCAGTAGTGGTATTGGTGGGTATCAGTGGTATTAGTGGTATTTGTATCCATTCAAAGTTGTATTGGCTGAGCCCTAGAAAAAATGTACTTAAATACTTCAATGTATTTCTCCCTGAAGTCTCAACTATATCAATAACCATAAACGTATGATACATGATAAAGATTATTGTGATTATATTTATGAAAATAAAATTACATAAAACAAAATTATAATTTATTTTCTACTTGTATCTTTCATGAAATTTATGGTTTCCAATTCACAGTTGCCATGAAGGTGATGAACGAACTAATCAGTGATATTGAAATGGTTCCTGGCCTCCTAGAAGCATATGATGTTCCTGAAACTGTGCCAAATATTATGGCTCTTATAAAAGAAGCAAAAGCAAAATTATTACGTCCAACACAGTTGATTGCAGTTCCTGGAGAGACTCCTGAAGAAACTTTGTTGCGAGAGCTGGAAATACTTGGTATTGATAGGGAAACAGCTATACAAGCTGTAATAAAAATTCAGGTAACATATTCTCTTTTTTCACTCTCTGGTTATTTCTATTGACTAAAAATGAAGGGGTAGGGGGGAAAAACAAGTAAGTCAACTTTCGTCAAACTCCAGAAAATGAGCTTTTCATTGATAAACGTTACTGAAGATGTAAATGAAAAGATACAAAATTCATATATTTTGATGAATGGAAGTGCTGAATGTATGAAATGAAAAAATCATGTTGTGAAGTCCAGTACAGCATCCACATGGCAGGAAATTACACCACCAAATTGCTCATGGCAGAGAATTGACTTACCTGGTTTTTTTCCCCCTGACCCTTCAAATAATCCTAAATTTGCATCCCTCTGGGCATATTGTAAGTGTGGTCTGCAAATCTGGAAGTTACAAGGGTATCATCACTGGGTGGGCAAGTGGGCACAAGCACACCCTATACAATGGCACTTCCAAAATTTTTGGTAATTTCTTGCAATAATAAATTCTCTGAATGCTAATGCTTCCTTATTAGCATGCAATGTTAATTGGGCATTATCCATTGTCTAATGCTTTTACCTATAGTTATTCTGACACTACGTTTAGAGAGAGAGCATCTTCTCTTCAGTTCAGGAGAAAAAAAAATATTTTTACTGGTGGGTAATGAACCTACAACAGACCTGAGATTTTACTGTAATTTGGTTAGCTCAACAGATTTGTATACACTATTACTATATTATCATTATTATTATTATTGCTATACCTGTAGTTCCATACATGTAAGCTACTTGTACATGCACAATGTGATAATTCCAAACTTTTGTAAAAGTTGAATGGATGCTAATCAATCAATGGTGTAGTCATATTCTGTGGATCACTACCAAATTTTCGATGCATTCGGTTCTCATCAGTCCACTGATTTTACACTTGCATTGCTGTGATGGCATTATGTCCCATACGGGCAGCATACAAATATTCACCTTCATGCAGGTCCATAATTGATCTCCATTTGATGCTCTCATTCCTTGGTATTGCACCCTTGGAAGTCAACAAGGTATAATGACTTTTGGAGGAATGTTTACAACTTGTTGATCATGAAACACAATTATACTTGTCTGTCTCCTCAACAGCCCTCTGTTTATGAGCCTAACATGATAGTTCAAAGGTGTGCTGTGAATTTTCATGATAGGCAAGCGATGGGTCAGTTTTTTATTTCGGCTAATTACAACATTTTTGAATGTAATACAAGGGGGGTAAGGGTAAATTTGAAGCCAAAGTTACAAAAAATTGGACGTTGGTGAAAAATTTTAGGTTCATCAATACGTAACTTCGTTGCCTTGTAATGAACGGGGTTCGGATCCCATTTTAAACTGTAGGTCGAGTCCCAATCAGCCTTTCTGTGCATAAAGTGGACTCAAACATAATATTGTTTTTTACTGACACTTTTAACTACTTAATGAAGACTTGCCCATTTTTCTTACTTGTTTTGGTTATGCATAGTTCAGAACACTGTCTCTCATGATTCACCACCTCCATCTTTTTGGGTACAAGTTCTTCAATGGAATGGTTTTCAAAGAAGATCACTAATCGTGCCCTTAGCTTCACCACTCCAAATTGATGGCTCGTCTCGTTTGTCAACCTTGGTAGTTATTTTCAATGTAGTCCTTACTTTAACACAAGACAGCAAGATCACCACAGTAAAGAAAATACGTACCCACAGCTCCCACGCTTCCAAATGCGCCCTCTTCCTCACCCTATTTGCAGTGTTACATACCCTCTATATTTTGGAGTTACTGATCACATGACAGACATGTCTAAGTATTGGCTGGTGATTTTATTTCTTATAAATACCATACGACCGGTACTCATTGACTAAGCTTCATAAGTTAATTTGTTAATTATACTGTTAAGTATCATAGGTGAATAATCATACAGAGCTAGGTGGTACTATGGATGCATAGAAAATTCTGAAAGTTAGCAACACTCTTGCCAAAGACGAAGCAGGCCAGGGAAGGAGGAAGGAGAATGACCATGCAAGAACTGCATAAGTCACTCAAAAAGCAGGAAGAAAGGCGAGCAGTCCTCTTCTTTATAACACGGATCAGCTGTGCTGCATTGCCGAGCCTCATGAAGAGTGCAGACGCTTCATGTTTGCAGCCAATACGACAGGAAATGAAAAGTCTGCATATTTAAATATATTAAAGTAGATAAATTACTTCCGAAGGTGTATAAAGGCATTGAAAAACATGAACTTAAGATAACAAAATTGTTTTTAAGAAAATAATGGAAGCGGCGCTTGCTCTGCCTTCCTTTATCACACGCTTCTGGTAGTATGTGTGTGTGTGTGTGTGTGTGTGTAAAATCTTTAACAACATAATACAGTGAAACTCCGATTTTACATTCTCGAATATTACATTTTCCCACATTATACATTCAATCTTGATGGTCTTAATACAGCTAAACTTTATAAATTTTTCCTCAATTTTACATTTTCTTGCATTTTAAGTTCTTTCAGCTTGGTCCCCTGAGAAATGTAAAATTGAGGTTCCACTGTAATTATGAAAGGGGAATCTTTCTACTTCAGAAAAGAAATCATCCTTCTCTCAAACAATCATAGCAGAAGTTTTCACAAAAGAAGTTCCAGAGAAGATTTGAAAGAATTCTAAAACATTCCGTTTCTCTTACAGGCAGCTTATCGTGGGCATCGAACTAGAAGACTTCTGAGATTGAAAGGGGACTTGGCTGAGCAACCTCTTCTCTTCAGTTATGAAGCATTACGACGAGATCAAGAGCTGTTGGTGAAATCCAGGAAATTAAGTCGCAGGCCAGGAGCAGAAGGAGAATATTTAGAGCCTATGAGACCCTTCTCAATGTGGCTGGGTGGAATAGAAAAGAATTTGTTATTGCAACAAACAGTAGGTAAGTACATTATCCCTGTATTTACATCAATGCAATAATAATGATTTTTCTTTTCAGTCATTTGTTACAAATAGATTTTATTCTACTTTTGTTTCAAGCAAAAGCTTGGAAATGTGCCAATGCTGTTTGGTAGCAAATCTAGGTCTAGGAAATTTTTGAAGTGGATACAAGGCAGCTACTAGCTGGGGCAGCTTATGAAATGTATACGTTATTTGAGTATCAAATGCCAGTCAGATCTCCAGGCGTATGCAAGGAATTTAGCACAGCTGCTATTAGGGCTAGAAAGATTAAACAGTCTGTCTTAGGTCACCCTTTTCTGGTGTGTGGTGCTATGAGTATATCACTGAAATGCTTTTATCCCATTTACATCTTCTGTTCTAGATGTGAATGGAATGTGAACGAGCTGTCTTTGGATATGGATGAAGTACGTTCTCAGTTGTTTTCCCATGGTGAAAAAGGATGCAGTTCCACTGAGCAGTTGACCTCATCAGGAGTGTGTTTCTATCACAAAGGACAATTTATTTCATATGCAGAATTCTTTTGTAGAAGGCCCAATTAGTGGTCCTTAAGAGAGATGTTCATTGATTAGAGGAGGTTTGACCTAACACTAATTCCAAATGCACTGCTTTGTGCTCACTTTAAGTCACTCATGACAAACAGTGATTGGGCAAGTCTTGCCCCTTGATATACCAGGTGGCAAAGTTACCCATGTACTTCCATGATGGGTTGTAATAAAGACGTGAACTGTTCCAATTAGTTATGGATTTGCCTTTACCTTGCAATCTTCCAATAAACGAGAGATTATTTTCTCGGAACTTCAAGCCACCAACAAATGTCTTTCTAATTAATAACTCAGCTAATTCACTAAACGTGATTATTTGTACAATCCATCATGGAAGTACAGTGCCACATTTCAACCTGGTGGCGAAAAATTGAACTATTTTTTTATATCGCCATCCTCTTCCCCATGGTCTGCATAGTGGATTCACCAAATTTCAGAATTCTAAGATGCCTCAAACAGGCTACAGAGGGCTCTGAGTTGGGTAACTTTAATTCTGGTTACCTGGGTAGTAACACATTCTGGATATTTGAAGTGAAAGGCCTCCAGTTTTGGAATAAAAAGTTAGATCCAGAGGTGTTTTGTCTGTGCTGTACTTGGTTTGAAGTAGATGGAAATGTTCAATACCAAATGATCAACCTAGAATGCTAGGTTGAATATGGCACTGAAGTCACCAGCTATCAACCCACTCTGACCCAGGGTGAGAATTTGGAGATCATCGAGGTGGAAACACCAATCTGGATGCTTACAATCTGTGAGGCCTCCCCAATGGTGCAGTGGTAGCATCTTCGTCTTGTAATCAAGGGGTACCAGGTTCGATACCTAGTGGAGGCACATAGTGGTTTGGATCCCACTTTAAACTGTAGGCCCAGTCTCGATTAGCTGTGCTGTACATAAAGTGGAATTAAAACACCAAATCAACAGCTTACAATCTGATACAAGGGTGAGTTGAAATGTGATTTGCGAAAGGATGCCACAATGACGTTGTTTTTCCATAGGAAGTTCTGCCAGAATGTAAGTTGTTGTTAGATTCCATTTCAATTTCAATACAGTAAAATCATATTGCATGTTAAACTTACTTGCCGAACACCTGTCAGGACGAGCGAGCTTGGCAAAGGAAGCTTAAGGTGGGCTACTCTGCTGCATTTAAATTTACAGAGGTTGTTCCATCTACGTTTGACCAATTTCGTTCCTCCCCCCCCCTCCCAGGCAGATTGGACTCACCCGAACTGGCACATGGCATCCTGCAGTGTTGTGCAGTGACTGTCTGGGAACGGAGTTGTTCATCCACGCGGACGAAAATAACGCACAAAACAGGACCATTGTTGTGAGTGTTGTGTAAAATCTTTTTCCAAGTGTGTGGGTTTCCGCTCTGTGACCAACATGCCGCCAAAACTAAGCCGGTTTTGGGAAGGCTATGTTGCGGCTCTTTATGACGCCCAGTTTAGTGTTTCTGTCATTAGAAAACAGTGCAAGAAGAATGGTTGCAACATCAGTTTAAGTGGAATAAAAAATGTTATTAAAAAGTACAAGAGCAACGAAGCTCCATCATTTGGATCACCAACGAAGTTGCCTAGGAAGCGGGATTGCACCGAGGCGACCCCTACCATGCAGAGGAAACTGCGCAAAATGGCAATGCAAGAAAATCCGCCAACACAAAGGTGTATGGCTAATCGTCTTGACGTGTCTTTGGGGACTGTGAGCCGGACCTTACACCATCAACTCAAGCTGGAAAAAGTCATGAAAGCTCGCTGCCATCTTCTCACGGATGCCCACCAAAAGGAACGAAAGTGTAACGCCCGGAAGCTGTACGAACGGCATCTGGCAAAACAAAGGTGGAAGCACGTCGTAACGCTCGATGAAGCATGGATTTACCTTTCCGACTGCGGTAAACCGAGAGCCATCATGTACCGGGAGAAAGGCGCAAAGAACTTCAGAAGGTGGGTCTGTGTATGTAAAGAATCCTTCCCAAAAGGGTTCATGGTCATTACTGGCTACTGTTACCGAGGTAAACTGAAGATTCGTAGGGTGGCGAAGAACTGGAAAATAAACTCGCACTATTATCAGGAGCAGATCATGCGGCCGATCTACGAGCATGAGATTCCAACAATGTACGGAAATGATGCCAATCTGGTGCGCATTCACATGGACAAGGCCTCATCGCATACTTCACGATCGTCCCTCGCATTCTACAGGGAGATGGAGGAGGCAAGTGGTATACAGGTGATACCTTTCAATGAGGTACCTGTTAAATCTCCAGACGCAAGTCCTATGGACTATTGTGGATTTGGCTTGCTGAAGCGGGCTTTGGGAAAACGGCGTGTGACAACTGTGGAAGGACTTTGGAAAGCTGTGCAAAGTGAATGGGACAAGATTCCCCTCCCAGTTCTTCAGAGAAGCCTATTACAGTGGAAATTACGCTGTCGGGCTATTGTTAGGAACCAAGGGACACACATCGAGCACTTACGGACCTGGCACCATGGATTCGTTTAAATTTTTGGGTAAGTCAAAATTGGCCAAATGTAGACGGAACAACCTCTGTAGTTGTGCCTATGTTTTGGAAAAAAATCAGGATTTCTTGAATATTGCAGAGTTGATTACTGGTTAAGCTCCAATGTCTTTCTGTCCTTGCCTAGATTTTCAGTGTTGTGGCAGAATGGATAAAGATCGGATGTGAGGTTTGTTTCACAATTGATACTGTAATACTCACTGCCTTGGCAGTGATGATTCATTGATAATATAAATAATAAACACTTATACAATTAATAAAACAAGACAGTATCATAAAATTATGTTTCCAAAACTTATAAATATCATCACAATACACTCAAAGGCATTTTAATTTAAAATAAATCACAAGCAAATAAAATCTCATGAAATGTTAATACAAGAATAATAATTTTTAACAAAAAAACAACTTAAAATGGCATGGTATGGAGGCACATTAGGGTGCAGAGATAGAGCCCCCACAAACATGATCCTGGTTATTTGTGGAGATTATGCAATCAGCACCACTCTCCAGCCAACTTTACCCCACAGGGTTGTCCTGCTACTCATTATTAGAGACTGGGTGAACCACAGAGCCATTCCATGCAGGAACATTGATGAAAACCCTGGGAATCGAACTCAGGTCTCCCATGTGGCAGTCAGATGCCCTACCCACTGGTATATGTGCTTGCCAACAATTGATGAGTTCATGCAGTTGGTAGAGCATCTAACTTCCATGTGAGAGACTCAGATTTCATTCCCGCAGTGCGTAATCTCAAGCAGCAATTTTCCCATCTCCCTGCAAGAGAAGCTCTGTGGGGGTTCACCCATCCTCATGTCAATGGGTAACAGGGACGGCGACAGGGGTGGGTGCTTGCCCACCCAAAAATTCCTGTGCCCACCCGATTGCCCACCCAATCAAATTCAATAAGTACAATCAGTGTTGCCAAGGCTCAAAATATAAATAGTGGCCCTCGTATCAACTTTATATTCGTTCTACTAATAAGAAGAAATCACAACAATCACTACAAAACCGAAGTGAATAAATTTTAATAAATCAGTTATATATGGAAAAAGCTACAGAATTATTCAATTGCTAATGGGTGGCTTATCCTATTTAGAAATCCTCGTTCCACACATAAATTTTGTCACATGAATCAGCTGAAAATGTCAACAGAATGTAGATGCAGCTGAAGTAAAGAAAAAAAAGTTATGTCACGAAGTATATAGAATACGATTTTGTTAGTTTGTTTCTAAGCCCACTTTCATGCTCAGATAGGCTAATCGGGACTAAACCTACAGTTTAACGTGTAGTCCGAAACAGTGTGCATTGTGCTTCCACCAGAGGAGGGGGGAGTCAAACACAGGACCTCTCCATTATAATGCGACAGCATTATGCCATTTAGGAAAAATATACAGACAGAACTCGCACCAAACGTGGCATTTTATCACCACAGAATATAGAAAAGGAAAGTTAAAAATTGTACTTACGTATGTGAGTATAGTGCTCTTATGGTAGAACGACGTTTCAGAGATTGACTATCTCTTTCCTCAGGTTCGTATAAAAACTAAGTACTTGGCATAGCATAAGCACAGTTGGGTAGGAAAGGCCAAACCTGCAGGTTGCATTGTGATTTATGCAGGTTTTTTAGAATTTTAACTTTTTTAACTTTTTTACCTGTGAATAGGTCTACTGTACAAGTTTTATTAGGGAACGGCTTGGTTTTTACGTACTTCTAATAGCAAAAACTTAATATTTTAAATGTACCCTAACCAACCCTTAACCACAATCCTCATATTACATTTTTGACGCAGTACTATGCCAAGTACTTAGTTTTTATACAAACCTGAGGAAAGAGATAGTCAATCTCTGAAACGTCGTTCTACCATAAGAGCACTATACTCACATACGTAAGTACAATTTTTAACTTTCCTTTTCTATATTCTGGATTTGTGAGTAACACGCGACAAACCTATAAAATGCTATCACCACAGAAGATGCGTCTATTTTAAGAGGGTGATTGCCTGAGACAAATATTTGAGACTTTCGGAAAACGTCATTGTTCACGGAATTAGCTGCCTTAATCCACTAATGAAACGCTATGCGATTGAAATTACCACCTCAACTTTCTAAGAGGTATGAACTAATGAAACTCCATTTTTGGAAGAGTAAGTTGTGGTTGATTTGTTTTATTGTAAGTCATTATTCTGCAAATTTTAATAACGACGATGTTATAAGGTTCGATGGTGATTAGATGAAAGTAAGGAAGGGGTGAAAACAAACACACACTGACACTCAAAATACAAAACCTCATAAATTATTACTTTGACAGTGGTTCCAGGCGCCAGGGACTCGTTGCCCTGAAAGAATAAAGTTTCCAGGGTATGCTGCACAGGATAGTGGTTGACATTCTTGTGTGTTTGAAATGGTCACGCCATACAACCCAATGAAAAATCGATGAAGTATTACTGGTACGATGATCAACTTCGATGAATTCCTTGTGTCCTAAAACATTTTGTTACCTCAAAAAATATGTTCATGTAACCATACCTGTATTGCTTCTCCCGTATTAGTAATATGACAGTTCTTCAGAACACGAATAGCAACTTAGCTAATAATCTCTTAAATTCTGAACAGATTTCTCAATCTTACTTGTTTATTACTTATGACGAGTGATATTTTGTCAAAATAGATTTCATTAGCCTAGGGATACTTAATGGACAATGAACAAATAATTTGTTTTCCGTGTGTGTGTTTTAAATCATTCCTAATAAGACGTTCATTTTAATCCAAACATTCAGTGGTGGCGATTAGGAGGAGCGGGAAGTGGATAATTTCAAAATGTTGTCAAATATTTTTCATATTTTTACCACTTAAAAAGCAAATATTTTCCACATTATTAGCACCTAAAAATCCAATTCCTGGTGATAAAATTTGATATGTGCCAGAGAAACCAATGCAGTAAGTGGAAAGATAGCTTGTGTTGATTATTCGCAAACATGTTGGCACAAGGATGCAACAAGCTATGCTTAAAACATTTCAAATTTTTAATTTCAGAAACACACAAGCCAGAGATAATTGAAGATGAAGAACGTCATCTTCTTATTAACTATGAAGAAGAATATGCTGAAGATGATCTTTCGAACATAGGCAAGGAATATCTGGAACAACTGGAACGAGAACAACAGGAACAAGAACAACAGGAACGAGAACAACAGGAACAAGAACAACAGGAACGAGAACAACAGGAACAAAAGCAACAGGAACGAGGACAACAAGAACCTAGTGGAGATAGTGAGGAAAATGAAGAAGAGATAGGAGAAAGTGCTGCAGAGGAACCACCATATGTTAATGAAGATGCAGAAAAAGAAGCAGGTGATATTGGTGAACTCTTACAAGAGAATCGTCTAACAATAGAGGAAGCTGAAGCAGCTGCACTAAAGATACAGGTATTCTTCTTCTTAATGATATGAATTGAGGGACAGAATCAAGGTTGGACTAGAGTAGGTCATGACCCACCCTGTCAAAATATAATAGGCAAATTTTGATAAGACACAACAAATGTATAGAAAATGCTGAATGTGATTGAATCTTCCTTGTTTGGATTACATAATAAGATTATGAATATCAGAATACATTCTTGTTTGACGATGTGGCTCTCCCAAATCTTTGGCAGATATCCAGTGACCCAGCCACATGTACTTCAATATGCTGTTCAGGGAAAAGCATTTATGTAAAAACAAAAATGCAATTTCACAACAGACAGTTACTGTATTTAAGTGTGTATACTGAGCACCCTAGTTTTTGATGGGGATATGTGACAAACAATTACATCTCATATATAATGCGCAGTAGAATCCAGTTTGAAGAAATGGTTTTCATAGTTGTAGGTCATTAAGCTGTTGATATGCCGATCAACAGTGAAAGACATCATACCTATTCAGTGAGTCGCCTGTTGCTATGTGGACCCAGAGGAGAATATCCTCTTGTGTTAACAATAAGTCACCAAGCCATGCCACCTCCCCCCTCACCCCCCACTGTGTTTAACATTCACTCTTTAACCAGCTTAGTCTGTAAAACAGAAGGCGAGATCAAAATTACTGTATGGATTTGCGGTGCTCAGGAAGTTATTTTCTATTATTTCTTGCCCAAGGAATACCGCTGATTCGCATCCCATGTGATGGGAGGTCCATGCTCGAATTCTGACAGAATGGCACTGCTTTCCTTGGTGTCGCAGAACATTACTTTACAAAGTGAAAAATCTTGGGAAATTGTCTTCAAACTTTCATACGTGGTTTTGCTCATTCCTTCTTTATGTTTTCTTAAAAAAAACTTCAAAATATGTACTTTTTCCATGACTAACATAACATTAATATGAGGCACATTCAGGACCCTCAAACTAGCAGTTAGCAACACAAGATTTCTTCCAGTAAGGCATTTACACACTCCATATATATAATATTATTTGGCCAGTAATACATTCTAGTTATTATTTTATTTTTCCTTATATTTTCTTTCATCCAAAGTACCATAAAAATCAGAACGTTCCTTCATTTTGTAATGGGCCCATTTCAACCGCATTTCATATTAGTATTCATATTTTGGATGCGTGCGACTTACTCACTATCATATATAAGCATAAAATCAAAATTTGTTATTTACTTACGTACAGTGAGTATATACTTGGCATGGACAATGTTTCGGTGGCAACTGCCCCCTTCTTCAGGTCAAGAAGTCGGCTTTACGGAAATCCACAAAGCTTCGTCATTTAGAAAGGCTATTGGTTTTTACGTGGACAGGTTGAATGCTAGGATAACAAATGACTAAAACAGGACTATTCCCACATTTCAAAAACCCTTAAAACTCATATAAAAACTGTTAAAACCCGTGTTACTATCCGATCACAATTCACATGTTGACTTTAACCGGTATGTACTCAAATGTGCGAAGTTGCAAGTGAGTCAATTTTCCTCCTTCCCCTAACTTCCCCTTCCATTACGTCATTTTAAAACGAGAAGTCATGTATGATGCTTGCTTCCCATTCAATGCCTGGGTTAACCTTGAATCCGATTTCTTTATATTCACGTTTTTCCAATTTTTTCAACATTCCTAGCCGTATTTCATCTACATTTCCATCTTCTCTATTCAGCTTGTTCTCTCTATTTTTACATATAAATGTTTTGGAAGAGGAACATGAAATAGTCACACGGGAAGTTATATGCGAGGAAGACAAATTATTAAGTAGGAATGTTTATGAGGCCTCATTTATATGTAAAAATAGAGAGAACAAGCTGAATAGAGAAGATGGGAATATTGATGAAATATGGCTAGGAAGAAATTTTCAGCGAAAAATGCAGGTTCGACCAGGACTCGAACCTGGGTCTCTGGCATACCGTGCCATTGCTCTAACCACTGAGCTACCAAGCCGGCCTGGCCTCACCTGATCTTTCGCTATCACTGTTTTACCTGCGTGGAATCGTCTCTGCCAGTGCTACTGCAGGTAAAACAGCAATAGCAAAAGATCAGGTGAGGCCAGGCTGGCTCGGTAGCTCAGTGGTTAGAGCAATGGCACAGTATGCCAGAAACCCGGGTTCGAGTCCTGGTCGAGCCTGCATTTTTCGCTGAAAATTTCTATGGAGTACAACTCCTGTGTGTGCCTAATCTACAATGGCTAGGAATGTTGAAAAAATGGGAAAAACGTGAATATAAAGAAATCGGATTGAAGGTTAACCCAGACATTGAACGGGAGGCAAGCATCATACTCGACTTCTCGTTTAAAATGACGTAATGGAAGGGGAAGTTAGGGGAAGGAGGAAAATTGACTCACTTGCAACTTCGTGCATTTGAGTACATACCAGTTCCAGTCAACATGTGAATTGTGATCGGATAGTAACACGGGTTTTAACAGTTTTTATATGAGTTTTAACTAACTAACTAACTAACTCTCTAGCCTTCTTAAACCCGAAGGTTCATGGCTGCAGCAACACAGGCCTTCCATCTGTCCCTATCTTGAGCAAGATCTATATACTCTTTTCCATACCTACCGATTTCCCTTAGGTCCATCTCGACCTTGTCCCACCATCTTCGTTTGGTTTGGTTTGAGTTGGTGTTTTAAGTCCACTTTATGCACAGTAAGGCTAATCGGAACTGGTCCTACAGTTTAAAGTGGGATCCGAACCACTTGTGCCTCCACCGGGTATCGAACCCGGGACCCCTTGATTACAAGGCAATGACGCTACCACTGTGCCATGGGGGAGGCCCCTCCATCTTCGTCTTGGCCTTCCTACAGGTCTCTTACCATCAGGTTTCCCAACAAGAATCCTGTAAACTCTTCTTTCCTCTCCCATTCGTGCCACATGGCCTGCCCACCTAAGTCTTCTTGATTTAATTATTCTAATAATGTCTGGACATGAATACAAATTATGTAGTTCTAAATTATGTAACCTTCTCCACTCACCTGTCTCCTCATCCCTTTTAGGTCCAAAGATTTTCCTAAGGATCCTATTTTCAAATACTCTCAATTTATGTTCCTCTTTCAATGTAAGGGACCAAGTTTCACACCCATATAATACTACAGGCAAAATTACGGTTTTGTATATTTTAACTTTTAGTTTCTTAGATATTAAATGGGAAGACAAAAGTTTATGAAGAGAGAAGTAACATGCATTTCCTGAATTAAGCCTACTTTTTATTTCCTCTTTAATATAATTTTCATTTGTTAATATTACTCCTAAGTATTTGAATTTGGAAACTGGTTCAAACGAGTTGTTATCAATAATTAGATTTTGATTATTACCTAACACTTGGTTTCGGCCTGTAAGCATATATTTAGTTTTCTCTTTGTTAACTTCCAAACCTATCACCTATCTCTTTAGCAGTTTTGAAAAATATTTTAGCATTATTCTTAATTGTATTCACATCATCCCCCAGTAAATCTACATCATCTGCATATGCTAACAACTGAGTCACACCATTTAATTTTAGTCCTTCTTTAGTTTCTTTTACCTTCCTAACAGCATATTCTAAGGCAAAATTAAAGAGCAATGGAGATAATGCATCTCCCTGTTTTAACCCATCATGAATTGTAAATTTGTCAGACATATTAATACCCACACTAATTTTACCTTCTGTTTCACTGGTGCATATTTTTATCATACTAACAAGCTTCTTAGGTATTCCAAACTCTACTAATATATTATATAATTTATCTCTTTTGACCGAATCATATGCTTTTTTGAAATCAATGAATAGCTGATGGACATTTTGATTATATTCCCACTTTTTTTCAAGTGTCTGTCTGATGTGAAAAATTTGATCTGTAGTTGATCTGTTGCGTTTAAATCCACATTGATAATCACCTATAATTTCATTAGCATATGGGGTTAGTCTTGTTAAAATAATGTTAGATAATATTTTATATGTTGCTGAGAGTAGAGAAATTCCACAGTAATTATTGCAGTTCATTTTATCACCTTTTTTAAACACAGGAACAATTATGGATTCTTTCCACTGTTGAGGGATTTCTTCTTTATTCCATATTAAACAAATTAATTTATGAATTTGACATATTAATGAATTTCCACCATATTTAATTAACTCAGCTGGTTTTAAATCAATGCCAGGTGCTTTGTTATTCTTTAGCTTTTTAATAGCATCTTTAACTTCAGTCAAGTTAGGTTCTGGAACTAAAGGTTCTGCTGTGTGTACTTCATTCACTTCTGATTTATCTCCTACATGGACATTTAAAAGGTCATTAAAGTAGTTCTTCCATCTATTTAGAATATCGCTTGGGTCTGCTAGAAAATCACCGTCTTTATCTTTTATCAAGTTTACTTTAGGTTGCCACCCCTTTCTAAACTCATTTACACCTTTATATAAATCTCTGATATTTTTATTTTTGCTGTTTGTTTCAATTTCGTTAATTTTGCTTTTCAAGTAATCTCTTTTTTTACTTCTAAACGTGTGGTTAACTTCTCGCTTTATTCTATTATAATTGTTTAGATTTGTATAATCAGAGTTATTTAACCACCTAAGTCTAGCCTGATTTCTTATTTCTATTAGATTATGACATTCATTATCAAACCATGGCTTACTTTTTCTCGGTTTATGTTATCCTATACTTTCTTTAGCTGCTGATTCTATTGCATTACGTATATGCTCCCAATTCTTATTTACGTCTGTTTCATTTATATTTTCATCATCATTTAAATCCTGCAAAACATCAAATCTATTTGACAGTTTAATTTGGTAATCTTTCTTAATTCTCTCATCAGTAAACTTTCCTGTATCAAATTTTAGAACTTTTAGATTTTGTTGCTTATGATTTATCACTGAGAGTCTTTCTCTTAATTTAGCAATTACTAAATAATGGTCACTGGCACAGTCAGCACCTCTATGTGTACGAACGTCAATTATACTAGTATGCCTACTCTTATCAATGAGAATATGATCTATCTGATTATGAGTTTTACCATCTGGAGAAGACCAGGTATATTTATGGATATCTTTATGTTTAAAAGTGGTACTTTTCACAATTAAATTCTTTGAGGTTGCAAAAGTAATCAATCTTATACCATTATCATTACTTAATTCATGAAGACTTTCTTTACCAATCGTGGGTTTAAATGTCTCTTCTTTGCCAATCTGTGCATTACAGTCACCTAACAGAATTTCCATATCATACTGAGAAAATTTATCAAAGACCTGTTCTAACTCTGTATAAAAATCATCTTTAGTATTATCATCTTTATCTTCCGTTGGTGCATGTATGTTTATTAAAATAATTTTACACCACCTACCCTGTAAAACTGCATATGATATCCTATCATTAATAAATTCTACTGTTTTAAGAGCCGAGATAATTCTATTATTTATGAAAAAGCCTGTTCCAAAATTATGATTTTCAGTACCACCATAGAAAAAAGTATAATTTTTAGTTTTACAATTCCCTTCTCCTGGCCACCTAACTTCCTGGACAGCTACTACATCTAATTTATACTTAACTATCTCATTAACTGTACACTGAAATGCCCCAGGCCGGTAAAGGCTCAGAACATTCCAGGTGCCTAATTTAATATCCTTATTCCTAACGTAGATCTTATCCTTAGTCCAGGGACCTCCCAAATTAGTCCCCACCCGGAGATCCGAACGGGGGACTATTTTACCTCCGGAATATTTTACCTTGGGAACTTCCATGGCCTTATATTGCTGATTCTTGACATGGCTTTTTACAGTGCAGAGTTGTCAGCTCTACGCCTAACCCCCAATATGAATGGAGGAACTACTACAGAAGACAAACACAAACACATTAGACAGCACAACTACTACACAAGACACACACAAACACATCACAACTATAACACAATATAAACACAAACACACCGCAACTACTACACAAGACAAATACAATCATTCAAAGTGTTAAACTAGCTTCCAGTAAAAAGAAACTGTTTGTAGGGAATTTTGCTAAGTATAATGCAGGTTATATGAATGTGTGAAAAACCATAACGGTACAAGTAACATTTTGTGCGGAGAGAAAAAAATGCTTTTAAACATTTGAATGTTTAGGCTATTTAATGTTACAGTTTGCATCATAAAATTAAAAAAAATTAAATATATGCAATACACTTGACGGTAGCTACTCACTTCATCCTCTCTGCTATTCAAAAGTATGAGCCTGTTCTGTGCCCAAAGTGCACAACTCATTTTTTATTTTTACGAAAATGTCATACCGTTATGGTTTTCACTCATTCATATTGGAATTTTAAAAATTGATAAAACAAAAATGCAAATGGCGGCAGTTAGGAAACATTAGTTTAGTTATAAGCTAATTTAAAAATAGTCTGCCGTAAAGCACGGAGACGTTGAAAATCTAATAACTTTCGGTATGAGTTTTAAGGGATTTTAAAATGTGGGAATAGTCCTGTTTTAGTCATTTGTTATCCTAGCATTCAACCTGTCCATGTAAAAACCTATATCCTTTCTAAATGACGAAGCTTTGTGGATTTCCGTAAAGCCGAAGAAGGGGGCAGTTGCCACCGAAACGTTGTCCTTGACAAGTATATACTCACTGTACGTAAGTAAATAACAAATTTTGTTTTTATGATTATGTTTTATATTAGTGTCGCTATCTTGAATGGAATACTGTTGCCACATTCAGAAACTGTAGGATTTAAGCTTTGCAATGATATATAACATGATAGGGTTCTGTAAACGTAAAAAATCAATGCAAGTGTCACAAAATCATGCAATGACACTGTACAGTTTCATGTTGGCTGTCCGAATTATTCCTTGCATAATACGCACCAAGGTTTTTGGGGGCAAAAATTTTGGAAAAAAGTGCTTCAATGATATTTAAAGAAAAGGAACAGAAAGTCACAGTTTGTGACATATGTGCCTTTTCCCAACACTCTAGATGTTTTGTAAACAAGCATATACATAGCCGTAACTTGGCAGGGGCAGGGGAGCCACTAAATTTTAAAATTAATTATATTAACCTCTTGGGACCTGAGTAGCAAAGTATTGAAGCGTATTTTTTTATAATTGTGCAAATGTAAGCTATTGAGCAAAATAGTTCTGGACGCTATATTTATGGGATGGAAAACTTACTAATTCTGCCCCTGCTGCAAGTTAAGTCCCAGTTTGATTCTGCCTCTCCCCCCTCAACATCAAAATCAACTCTCTAGTTTGATTCTGCCCCCCCTCCAATGCTAAAGTTAAGTACCAAGTTTGATTCTGCTCCCTCAAAGTTAAGTCCGAAGTTTGATTCTGCCCCTTCCCCCAAAGTTAAGTCCCAAGTTTGATTCTGCACCCCCCACATCAAAGTCAAGTCTTTATTTTGATTCTGCCCCCCCCCCCAAGTTAAGTACCAAGTTTAATTCTGATCCCTACATCAAAGTCAAGTCTCTAGTTTGATTCTGCCCCCCCATGCTAAAGTTAAGTACCAAGTTTGATTCTGCCTCCCCACACCTGAAAGCCATGTCTTAATTTGATTCTGCTCTCTCCAAAGTTAAGCCTCAATTTCAGTTCGATTTTGCCCCCCATACCACCCCCCCCCCCCCGAAAGTTAGGTACCAAGTAATGCCCATGAGCATATATACTTTGAATTGGTGATGTTTTAATACACACCAATGGTATTTTAAGAAAATACCAGTTACATGACTTGATAAAAATACCATGAGCGTGTACTGGAATGTTGCCAATTCAAGAAATACTTTTTTATGTAATACTTCTAATGAGTGTGTGCACATCACAAAAGTTGGCCCTGACTTACCATAAAGGGGAAAAGGGGTTGTGCCTACTTGTACCATGTTACATGTGGAGTAGTGCACACTGAACATTTCTATTATTGGTACTTATGTAACTTTCTACAAATGCTGTAACTTTGTAATTTTGCTAAAGGAAACTTATTGTGTTTTCCATTTCATAATAAATAATTGTGTTTGCCTCTGCAGCATAAAATGTAAACAAAAAATTATTGAAATCAGGCACATCATTTTGACTTATCCTGGGTTGTATTCTCTGCTGTCCACAGCCTCCCTGTGTGCTAGGAATTGGTACTTTCTGTTACTGAATTCTGCCCTATCTTATGTATCCTTTTAACTACTAGCAATATCTTATCCTCATTCACAATGTTTTCTGACAGGTGCTGTTTAAACTTAATTCTTGATCTTCCTTTTATTCCCTACCCATTTGACCATGCAATGAATGATTTCATTGGTTTTTCTTTTTTTTCTCTTCTGATTACAATTCCATAACAAAAAGTTATCTCCTCCATGGATTACATACATCTGTCTGAAAAGTTTGGTATTTTTCTCTCGTCTTGTCATTCTTTCTGAGTGTTTCATTTCTTTTTTGTTGATCTACTTCTAGGTTTTGTTTGTTTGTATTTTCACATTACTTATTACCTTCCTACCTCTTTAGGATAACTGTGAGAATGAGAATAAGATGAAAGAACAAACATGATATGTTTGTATTAAGGATTCAGCATTTTCTATGCAAAAAACAAGACAAATATTGTTGCATTTGGTCTTACCCAGCCTCTCATACATTATTGTATAGCTTGGGGACACCAAATTTTTTTATATACAGGGCCAGCAAGTACTTGAGCCATTGGTCGTGGGCCATATTACTTGCATTAAAGATAATGCAAAAAGTACTAATTTCAATTTCATGAGTACTAGGCTGGACGTAGCCCACAGAGTTGCACTGGTTGATAATACATTTGATTTACTTTTAAATCTCATTGTTCATTTCTTCATTTGTACTTCCCATCTAATGTTTTTATTGCTCACAAATTTTCAGATCTCCTTAGATACTCAGCATTCTAATTTTACTTCTAGCATATATCCTTTTCCATATTTTTATGCATGCAAATAATTTTTCTTTAGGTTTATTACTGTTCCTCTCCCCTGTATTATGGCTGGACTGCAGGCTCATTCTGTTATTTTTTTTTTTTTGTTTATGTTTAGTTGAAGTCTACATAAACCAATGATTAGATGTAGACTGACAATACTTTCCCACATCCAATTTATACAGTTTCTAAATTTTATTCATTCCAATTACAGATAGAATATTTTCTTTCTACCTGCTTTCAAGACGTTTTTAACAAAACTAGAAGGCTATTACCATTGAACATAAACTATCTCTGCAAACTGTATATCATGTATTGATTCGAAGAACTTATCATGTATGTTTAGCATTTTTAAATATATTACTATTGGGTCAATCCATATGAAGTCATACAACATGGTTGCCCGACCATTTTTAAAAAAGTTTATTTTTTGTGTGGTGTGAGCATCATATGTTGAACCACTGTTATTTTATTTTTACTATCACCGATTTGAAGATGGCGGGCATTTTTCTATCATGGCGCGCGTCATTTTCTCCATTCTTAAGCACCAGCGGCAACTTTTTTATCTCAGCTCTGGTAAGTCCTACGACAATGAGACAAAATCTGTGATGTTAAGCACATTATAGGCTACAATTATATTTCTGTGTAATTTTCTAAATATTATTCCTTCATAATAAATTTTAAGGTCAAAATTGTGTATTTTAATTGTTCAAAATGATATTTTTGAACATTTTTTGGGGGGGAAGGCAGATTTTTTGACACTTCAATTTTTTTGTGCAAGTACCTGTGTACCAATAGAGTATGTCAAAATTATTTGAAGCTTGAGACTTCAATATTTTTTTTTTCTACAGGGTCATAAACATGTACTTTTTGTTAAAAAAATCCAAGTTCAGGGTTAAATATCTCTGGTGGGCAGTTGTTTAAAAATCTGAAATTTGTACACAATACAGTACTCCATGATAAGTAACTTCAGTAAAAATTTTGAGTTTGAGATTCAATTGGTTTAAGAGATACAAAACTCGTGAAAATTCAATATTTTGCATTAAATATGGTATGCCTAATTTCATTTCTAATTAACATTTTGTGTTAAAATTCTGCAAAATGTAATTTGGAATGTCAATGAACAACATTACAATCCTGAAATGGATCTGCAATAAAGTATATATACGAGGGCATGCTGAAAAGTAAAGCTTCCTATCTTTTTATTTTCTTTTTCTTGTATGTACGCATTGCTTGCATGATAGAATTATTTTCCTGTAGTTTACGGTTATTACAAGCATAAGAAAACAGTTTTTTTCTTTGTGACGTTTCAGGAGAACACACGCTCCTTTCATCAGACATTTATTTTCATTTTGACTAAAGATACAGTTATAACAATGGTTAGTAATTTTTAAACAAAAAGAATCTGTTATATAATGGATGTTGTCAATGTTACATTGTTGTAATATAGCAACTTAACTGTGAAAAAAGCAGTCTATTTTTTTTTTTTTTTTTTAATGAATTCAAAATGAGAAACTCGCTACCAGATGTGGAAACCACAGGAATATATAATATAAGTTGTTCATGTTCAAAAGATTATGTGGGACAAACAGCAAGGAAAATGGCAATAAGATGGCACGAACATGATTTGGACATTATAAATCTAAACCCAAGAACAGGTTTGTCAACTCATATCATCGAAGAGAAGCATTTGATTAAAAAGAGAAGGGTTTTAAAAAGATTAACGGGAAACACAGAGTTGAATGTCTGGGAAGCCTCGTTCATTGCAGAAGAACACTGGAATAAATTAAATAATGAAAATGGTAACATAGATCCAGTGTGGAGTTTTCTTTTTCACAAATGGAGTAAGCCACCATCTTTAAAATTTAATGTAACAGAAAACATCAAGAGACTTTGTGAAAACAATGATGAATTTGAATTACCTGATGATATTTTGGATTCATAATTTAAAAAAAAAAAAAAATAGACTGCTTTTTTCACAGTTAAGTTGCTATATTACAACAATGTAACATTGACAACATCCATTATATAACAGATTCTTTTTGTTTAAAAATTACTAACCATTGTTATAACTGTATCTTTAGTCAAAATGAAAATAAATGTCTGATGAAAGGAGCGTGTGTTCTCCTGAAACGTCACAAAGAAAAAACTGTTTTCTTATGCTTGTAATAACCGTAAACTACAGGAAAATAATATTTTTATTTTCTTTGTTACCTTGTAAATGCATTTTGTATTTTGAGCAACCATACATTGCACTTATAAGACTTTCCCGCTTCTCCATTGAAGGTTTCAAACTTCTATCACCAGGGGGTGCTGAACTATAGCGAGGAAAATGGCAGCATGTAACCATGCAATGTTGATGAAGCACCCGAAGTAGCATGCCGTGATCGAGTTTATAACCGCAGAAAATGTGCTACAAATTGACATTCATCTGAGACAGGAGCATTTTGTGGGGATGAATGCGTAGACATCAGTACTGTGCGATTTTGGGCTGTTCATGCTCATAAAGAAAACCCAAGCTGAACACGATTCCGATTACCTCCATCACTTGCAGTTCCCGGCCTTTCATTCCATTCTCTCACATAACTGAGATTTCTTCAGCTGGAGTTTTCGTTAAGAGCATGATAAACTCAAGATCGCACAGTACTGATGTCTACGCATTCATCCCCATAAAATGCCTTCAGTCTCAGATGAATGTCAATTTGTAGCACATTTTCTGCGGTTATAAACTCGATCATGGCATGCTACTTCAGGCACTTCATCAACATTGCATGGTTACATGCTGCCATTTTCCTTGCTATAGTTCAGCACCCCCTGGCGATAGAAGTTTGAAACCTTCAATGGAGAAGCGGGAAAGTCTTATAAGTGCAATGTATGGTTGCTCAAAATACAAAATGCATTTACAAGGTAACAAAGAAAATAAGAAGATAGGAAGCTTTACTTTTCAGCATGCCCTCGTATATATATTTTATTTCAGATCCATTTCAGGATTGTAATGTTGTTCATTGACATTCCAAATTACATTTTGCAGAATTGTAACACAAAATGTTAATTAGAAATGAAATTAGGCATACCATATTTAATGCAAAATATTGAATTTTCACGGGTTTTGTATCTCTTAAACCAATTGAATCTCAAACTCAAAATTTTTACTAAAGTTACTTGTCATGGAGTACTGTATTGTGTACAAATTTCAGACTTTTAAACAACTGCCCACCAGAGATATTTAACCCTGAACTTGGATTTTTTGAACAAAAAGTACATGTTTATGACCCTGTAGAAAAAAAAAATATTGAAGTCTCAAGCTTCAAATAATTTTGACATACTCTATTGGTACACAGGTACTTTCACAAAAAAATTGAAGTGTCAAAAAACTGCCTTCTTCCCAAAAAAAATGTTCAAAAATATCATTTTGAGCAATTAAAATACACAATTTTGACCTTAAAATTTATTATGAAGGAATAATATTTAGAAAATTACACAGAAATATAATTGTAGCCTATAATGTGCTTAACATCACAGATTTTGTCTCATTGTCGTAGGACTTACCAGAGCTGAGATAAAAAAGTTGCTGCTGATGCTTATGAATGGAGAAAATGACGCGCGCCATGATAGAAAAATGCCCGCCATCTTCAAATCGGTGATAGTAAAAATAAAATAACAGTGGTTCTGAACTGTCAACATATGAGGCTCACACCACACAAAAAAAAACTTTTTTAAAAATGGTCGAGCAACCATGTTGTATGACTTCATATGGATTGACCCTATTGTGTGTTACTAACACAATTTGTATAATATTCAATGAAACACTTGGGTTTGAACATTTATATATAAACTCCATAACACATGTATCTAAAATCAACAACAAGTAACCATAACAACAATATATATGTCATTTGAAATTTATGGCTGTTTCAGCCCATGGCTTCATAACTTAACTTCCACTAATATATAACACTGTATAGGGTGTTTTAGTAAGTAGAACTGAAATTATTCAGTTTTGAACAGCCAGTTCTTTTATGTAAATATTGCAGGTATACTTGAAAAAAGTCCAATGCACCCCAAAAATTTCAACCAAATTTCTGGATTTCTTGCTAACTGCCATTCCATTAGATAGAAATTATTTTTCTGCCAAATAAAAGTATCATATTTGGTGGGGGATCATTAGATTGGCAACACTGAAAGCAGTCCAGCAAGGCAAGAGATAGAGCAGGGAATGAGAGCTACAAAGGTTTCTAATAAATAAGTATGGGGGAGCATGTGCTTTTCTTGAAAAATGAAATATAGTCTTAATTCATAGCACAAATATGTTTGAAATCACTTCTTCTACATAAATATGTAATGATTTTTTTGTAAGTTGAGAAAAAATAAAATTTATTCACATATAAATTGTGAAATTAGTGAAATATAGATGACGTGACAAATGTGCATATCTTTTTTAATATTGTTATTAGCTGTTATGTTCTCTTTGCTAATGAAGCCTTGACCTAAATCTGTATTCTACATGTCTACTTCTCATTACAATTTCTTGGAATTTGACAGTTGGCTAAATTGAGTGTTCAATACATCTATGTGGCAAATTTTCAGCAGTACGAATAAAAAGTAATAATCTGAAAATGAAAGTTGGCCCAGTTTTCAACAAAATTTTGACACATTCAGTGAATGTCTTCTGCCTGTTACACATGCTGTATCATTCTATGCTTCAATCTCAATAAAAAGGGTATAATTGCACTGTTGGGTTAGACTATACCCTGTCCCAGCTAACTGTGAAGCAGGACCACACATAGTGGCAGAGGAGAAGGAGGGAAATTGAGTGGTGAAAGTGCAGCGTTGCCAACCAAATGGTCCTGACCATACATGTACGGAAATTTCATGGCATGTACGACGTACGGTCCAGACCTTAGTCTGTATGCTAAATGTCAAAATTTACACTTGCTGTTTTATCCCTAATATTTCCTAAAAATTCTTAAACAAAGCGTACGGACCTGGAGACAAAAATACGGTGCATACGGTATTGTGGCTTCCAAAAGTTTGCAACGCTTGCAGAGTGAAGCAAGATATCGGGTAACTCCAGTCGCCCATTACACAATCCCTTCTCTCTCACTGTTCATTAGTGGAGCCATCTCGCGTCACTAATTGCGCAGAGGCTTCTTCTCGTTCACCTGGTCTACAGTTAGCTGGTATGGACTTTAGTTCCCTAAAATATAAAGTAAGTCAAAAGTAGGAAAGTTTGGCAAAGCATAGGACTAACAGGAGAAAAATAACTCCCCATTATGAACTGAATATAGAAGAAATATATTAATAAAATTTCAATGATTGAAACTTCAAGAATTGTATCTAACATGTAACCTTTCTCAATTTTTATTTACAGCAACACTTTAAAATGTTCAAATCAAGGAAGATTGAAGAAGAAGTAATCGAAGAGGAAGAATGTAAGATCATTTACCTACTTGTTACGTAAATGTTTAAAAATTGTGGGGTGTCCTTAGTAGCATCGTGACTAATGCTGTCACATTGCAATCAAGGTGTCTCCAGTCCGATTCCTAGTGGAAGACATAGTGCAGATTCATATTTCACTTAAACTGTAAATTAAACACTGATTAGTGTTAAACTATATTTTACAGCAGTGGCGGCTGGCAGCTAGTCTGATGGGTAGTGCCAACGTGATCAAGAAATCAAAAAAATTTCACTAGCATATGTCATAGAAATCTAATGAAAGAGGTAATTTAAATGGAACTTTGTTTACTAAAATTGCACACAAGAATTCAGAGTTCCTAACATTAGTTTATCTTACTTCACATTTGTACTACTTTTGGCTAATCGCAAAGATAAGGATGAGTGAACACTCACAAAGAACACCCATGCTCAGGTAGGGATTCAAACTCGTGATCTCTGGTGTCGTATCATGCTGTGCATGGAGGTCGGCCAGAGTTTCTCGGAAGTAAATGCGACTATTAAAATTTCGACGCCTGTCACCTTTACCACTCTTTTTTAATAGAATTGAAGTTTAAATCTGGCATGGAACAGCCACGTTGTTTAAATTTTAATTTAATATCGTATAGTACCTTGGAAAATGGTGTATGTAATAATGCTCTAATCTGTCTCATCTTCACTCACTACCCTTCCTTTCACACACCATCGGACACTTTCCCTTCACTGAAAAAAAAAAACACTGAACAATTAGACACACCGAGTCGAACACGGTATTCTCGCCTTGCTTTGTTTATAATTTGCAAACTCAGCACAGTTGACGGTACATCAACAATCTGTGTTAGTAACAACTAAAATATGATTATCTGCGCAATGAACTGTGGATCTACAGTTTTTAAAATTCAATGTAAGAAATTGAATTATATCTCCAAGTGAAATTCTCATACTGATAGTTCCGTATTATTTCTTACAAATATTAAAGTAAAAAATGTGAATTCCCTTTGAATTTAGACAATTCTTTTTTGCAGAAAATGTCTTCAATATTGTCAACGTCAGTTGCAAAACGTGTGTGTCTGTGTGTGAGAGAGCAAGGGATATGTCTTTTCTTAAGGAAGAAATCAATAACAAAAAGGTCTGCATGGCTCTTTAGATGCATCTATCTAAATGGTTATATAAATTTCAGAAAATATTACGTTTGTTCTTCCAAGTAGGAAGGAAAGTATCTTTCTCATGAATTACTTCTCCAACGAGTGTTACAAATCAGTCAGGATTAGCCACTTCTCTCTGAAGTTTGCAACTATGTCAACACAATGTAAAAGCTCTCCTGTCGTGCCAGCCGAAAATGGGCTTGGCTGGTTGTCTTATGGCTGCCACCTCCTTCCCTGTTTCCTGCCAAGACTTTTTCATGCCTCTGTGCATGGGCCACACTGTGTTGGTTCGGATAGCTTGGAGCAAGTGAGAAAACAGCTGGGGATGCAGCTTAGGGATTGAGGCAGCCGTAAGCTCAAATGCTTGCAAGATTCGAATCTCCTTGTTCGTAAATGTATTAATTTAACATCCTTTAGGGATAGTTGCCAATGTTTCAAAAAAATTTAGATTCTTTTTCAAGAACAAAAATGTTGATAGAGATCTACAGTCCGACCAAGGGAGACTAAACTACCTGTAAAGGATGATTCCAAACACGAGAGGGGAAGCCAAAGCACTCGCCAAAGTACCCTGTAGTATTTCGCTTGTTGTGTTTATTACTGCTTGCTGTGTTGTGTTTGTGATTTGTGATAGCTCTTACAATTCACAACAAAACGTTTCGAAGTGGAATAAATAAAACTGGGATGTTTTGACCCCTGCTGAACATTCTATAAAACACCCTCGTTATAGTAGGTAATGGCACAAACCATTCAGTTACTACATTTATATTTATAATACTATATAAATAATACTATTATAGTGAATACTATCCTGATTAATGCTGTGTACATTTCTGCTAATTATAATAAAGGGTTTACCAATTTGAACGTCAGAACTTTGAAAGAGTGTTGTGGCAACACTGACTGAAATGACGAGATGGAACTATGACTTCTGTGTGCAGTAGTCTATGGCAAGTTATCATGGAGAGATACACAATGCAACAACACATAGAAATTATTTGAATTTATTATCAAAATTCATGTTCAGTTTTACAGACATTTCATGCATTGAGAGGAATTTATGGTTAACATAATCGACCGACAGAACAAACAAAACTGTAGGATTTGGGCAAATGAAAATCCATAAGTTATTCTGGACGTACACCTTCATGCTAAGAAAGTGACTATGTGGTGTGGTTTTTTGGGCCAATGGCATGATCGGGCCTTATTTCTTTGAGGACCAACATGGAAATCACGCGACTGTGAATGGGGAGCGATACAGGAATATGGTGGTGCAGTTTTTGTGGCCTAAACTGGCAAATCTTGACATCAACAATGTGTTTTTCCAACAGGACGGTGCAAGTTGCCACACAGCTCGCCAAACAATGGAATTATTACAGGAAAAGTTCCCCGGACAAGTTCTATCCAGAAAGGGTGATGTGAACTGGCCACCAAGATCATG
This sequence comes from Lepisma saccharinum, assembly GCF_977018435.1. NCBI lineage: Eukaryota > Metazoa > Arthropoda > Insecta > Zygentoma > Lepismatidae > Lepisma > Lepisma saccharinum. The sequence goes on from NC_139256.1 coordinate 39,461,287, forward strand.
TGACCTAACCCCCTAGATTATTTTCTATGCGGTTATGGCAAATTTAAGGTCTATGAGACTAAGCCACGCCCAATTCGTGACCTGAAACAGAACATGGAACGAACCATTGAGGCCACACCGCTCAATATGTGTGCAGACGTGCTGAAAAATTGGACATTCAGAATCCATTCCACCCACCGAAGCAGAGGAGGACATTTGAACGACATATTGTTCAAAACTTAATGCCATTGCTTGCTCTTCAAAATAAAAAAAATATATGTCATTATCACTTATGGTTTTCATTCTATCCAATTTTAAAGATCTGACGCTCAAATTGGTAGACCCTATATTTACTAAGGAGATCAATTTAATTGAATGATTTATAATAAAGTTACTGGTTTCCAAACAAGTTTATCTACTAATGTGAGTTGATGAATACTTTCCTGATATGTTCTGTTTGCCGATATTGTATATGGATGGCTTCTATTTCGATCTGAACACTTACATAATTTGTAAACATCTCTCTACATATCTTGGTGATTAAATTATTGTTTCTGCAGCAGACAATTTTCATGGAACACGCTTCCTGCCTAAAATGCTCTTACTGTGGTCACCCCCATTTTGCCACTGAATACTTCCAGTTGGCGCAGGCACACTTCCGTCCATGGTCTCGGCTAAGGCAGCCAGACAGTATGGTTGAAGATTTCAATATGGGAACAGTGACCATGCAAATGAGTGCATTGAAAAATAAAATTTGAGTTTTTCTTTAAATGATGGCAACTACCTGTCAATGAAGATCAAAATTGAAAGTATCATTTATACTTTCTTCACGAACAGAAGAATGATGCATTCATCAAATTCCATCATGGCCCTTAACTGCATGAATTAACATTAACGCTAGCTTATTCTTAATGGTAAGTGCCAGTTGTCAAACTCCCTATGATTCAAATTGATAACCTAGTAAAACATTTTATAAGAAATATTATTTGAAGTCAGAAAATGTACCAATCTCATAAAAAAACATAATTATAGTTTAAATAAAAAGAATATGATGAACACAGTGTGTTGTATAGTTGCATCAGTAATGTACAACACACTTAATCAGAAAACCCACTTTTAATTTTTGTATAAGTATGAAGATACCAAACTTCACTGTCAATATTTTCTATACAATTTATTTGATAATTTCAGACCCTGGAAGGTATTGGCTGATATTAGCAATGAAATTTGAACTGAAATTCTTAGATACCAATGCCACCAGTATTGTCCAATACAGGTACATTGGTCTTACTACAGTGGTAGTATAGGGCACACACTCCCCATAACCCCCAAAAGTTTTCTCAAATGTCCAATTTATAGGCATGTTAGCTCTAAATTTACCCTTAAATCGAAACACACTTTGGGGAAGGCCAAGACCTGAGCATACAGTCTCATCGCCCACTGTTCTGACTTTTGAAATTGGGGTACATTACTATTGCTTTCAAGTTGCTCTCTATTTATTGTCCTCACAATACTGAGTCATCACCGACATTTTGGAGCTCCCATTCGAATCGAAAGGTGAGGGAATCCCTAATGAAAAAAAAAACTGGGTTAGAAGTTTCTTTGCCATGTTTTGCAATGCAGGTAAAATATCGGGGGCTTTCATGAGAAACAAGTTACTAATCAGATGAACTTGTGCACCAAATGTGTATGTTTAATGTGGCCAGCAACCCAAGAGAACATTCCTTCCTATTCTACCTACACTCCACATTTACTTTTTCTTAGTTGTTGTTGTTTTAAGCCCATTTTATGCGCAGATAGGCTACTCGGGACTGGATCTAAAGTTTAAAGTGGGATCTAAACCACTTTTGGCCACCACCGGGTATCAAACCCGGGACCCCTTGATTACTACTTTTTCTTAGTGACGTTACAATGCAATATAAGTACTCAGAACTACTCAATATATGCTGTAATATGTGAATCTATCTTTAAATAACTGGAAAACCAAATTATCTTTACCTCACTTTGATTACTAACACTTATTAATAAATCCAGACAAACATTCCATAGTATTGCATTTATGAGGCATTGCGGATATTAGGGGCAAACTCGACAAAGGTCGATTTGGTACATTTTTCGTAAGGGACAGACGGATTTCATCAAATTTATAAGAGAAATTACCTACCAAATGCAGTTTCTTTATACTTCTGGAAGTTCGGGGAAGTGTTTTCTTGCATCGTTCATTGACTTTTGCCAATAAACCATCTATTTTTCGATATAAATGTGTGACCGATGCACAAGAGCTCGTCCATCCGTTTACTTCCAGGTGGATGTAGCCGATTTTTCTTTTTATTATTGGATCATATACACTGAAGACTGTAGGGTTTTACTCTGAAATTTGCTTTAGAAGAGAACAGTGCACGTGCAACAATACAGATGTAAATACTTTTAAACTGCTAATTCTTGCATCTTGTTAATAAAACATTAAAATACTGATCAAGGCAAAATTTATAGTATAAAAAATATAAACACTAAAAACGTAACGTTTCCACCCTCTAACAGGGTCTTCTTCACATGAAACTTCACAAGTTAGAGGATGGAAACATTACGTTTTTAGTGTTTATATTTTTTATACTATAAATTTTGCCTTGATAAGTATTTTAATGTTTTATTAACATGGAGACAAGACTTAACTGTGTTACCATTGCATCTTGTATTTTGCATGTTCGCCCCCAATATCCGCAATGCCTCATATGCAGCACCAACTATAAAATTTTTGGATTTACTCAAAATTTCAAGATTGCACAGACAGTCCCTTCTGTTCCCACTTTCTACATTGCATGGATAGATGTCACAATTCTGATTTTATTGAACTCAAGTCTACTGTACAGAGCCCTTCATATTGCCTGAATAGAGATACATGTATGAGATATTTGGAAGCCATCCCCAAAAACTATGTGGATGTAAGAGCTATACTTTTTTGAAGGCTCCCAAATGTCAATCTCTCTTCCACATAGTACACCCTGTACTGTGCTTTGCAGACGAATTAGGATCTGGCATGCCAAGATAATTCTCTGTAGGAATTGTGTTGTCAGGCTTGCCACTCTAGTACCAAGATAAAATTCAAGTATAATTCCCAGTTTTCAAGGCGAACTTTCCAAAAACTTAAAGGTACAAGCAGATGTTCTCTGTATTTTAACCTTAGTGGTTCAGATCCCACTTTAAACTGTAGGTCCAGTCCCGATTAGCCTTTCTGTGCATAAAGTGGTCTTAAAACACCAAATCAATCAATCTGTATTTCAACCTTAGGAATTACCACCTCTCACCATCCACACACACACAAATATATTAACAATACAAAGGGCCTGTGTGATTCCAAGGTATCAAAAAATTCTAATTCCTTTAAATTAAACAGTATATGTATTTAAAATATTTAATTTAAGGTGCAGAGTTTACATTTGCCATTTCACATACTCAGACTCGAAATAGATCTACAAACACAAGTCACAAATGTTATATAATATACTAATCTATGAATAATTGATTGCACAAGAATTTCAAACTCAAATTTACCTAATCAACTTCAGGATACCTTTCCTTATGTTGCAATAATCTTCCGTCTGTCAAATAGAATGTTCTGCATAAGATATTAACAGATTGAGAAAATTCTGTTTTATTTTCCATGCACCTTTCATTTTCTTTCTCGATAAAAATAAAAGCTAAATTGTGAAAAACTTGCTTCAGGGCATTTATAAATATGTATAAATTCAATGGGATTTGGATTAATAAAAGTTGCAAATTTTCACGTCTATGGAGAAAAAAATCTAGCAGAATTCATGCATAATTCCCGGAGTAAAAAATTCATGCAGAATACCCAATGAGTAGCCACCCTGGTTATGTCACCCACATGTGTTTGTGATTGTTTGTTCATATATCACCATGGCCGTATTTAGAGGGGAGTTTTAGAGTTCAACCCCCCTGAAACATCTGGCATGTTGGAGTAATGGAAGTTCAGAAACCAAAATTTGTAACAAATTTTCAAAAATTTATGCACAGTTTCACAAGAATACAACAGGGAGACAATCCTGGAATGATCGAACTAGAATTTTCAAACATTTTGAATTCTGAAATTTGAGTGAAACTGATTTAATTCTCAGAATTACAGCCCAGCCATAACCCCTTCATTTTCACTTCTGCTGTCCTCTTTCCAATGCTGTTCCTGGATCTGACTGAAAATTCCCTTCTGATTGTCCCAAAATTCCCATGCCAACTTTTAAATCCCCCCTCTTTAAAGTCCACGTGTTTATTATGTCCCCATCGGAAACCCTTTCATGAAACTTAACACTGGCAACAATAGCTAACAATAGCCAAACCATTCCCAATAAGCACGTGCACTCAGACATTGTTGCCACATTTTCTTTACATTTGTTTTGTAGTTGCAAGGCGCCTCTGGTTATTTTTGCACTATAACCACGTGCGGGGTTGATTTTTTTTAACTAGTTGTGTTGTGTTATGGTGCTGTTTTGTTATAGCGTTGTGCTTTTTGTTTTTTCTTAGACTTTGCATAATGCAAGATATCACTCATGCCTGCTAGTGAAAATCCCAAGTATGAAGACAAAACTGCAGGATATTATTTCCTTCATGGAGAGCAGAGTTGCCCATCCTCCCCAAAGCCAATGGCGCATTCCCCCAAAAAATCATGTCATGCGTCCCCCAAAATCATATCATGTGTCCCCCCCCCCCAAATATCATTTGCACCCTCAAACCATATTGTAATCCCCACAAAGTATTTAATTACGACAGCGTGTCTACCAAAAGTAACTTTTTCCTTAGCTTTACAGAACACTATACTTGATCTGCCCCTTTTCCCTAAACAGGAGGTGTCCATCACTAAAGACCACCCCTAAAATCGTTCATCATAATCCCTCGAAAATAGTTTGGATGAATGTGTAATAGTTGATGTTTATTTGAATTAAATACCATGTTACATTGTCCATATTTTTTGATTGTTCGATTTTCGAAAAACTTAAAGCTAGCACATTGGTTGGTTAAATGTAGTAAATTAAAATATGTAAATATGTATATAAATAGTATTTTGAGTGGATTTATAAAACTCAATTTGAGTATTTAACACAAATTGTTACACAACCTAAGATAAAGATAGAATAATTCAACCTTGTCAAACGTCTGCCGTATGGCAGATTCAATTTGTTTCACGAGACATTACAGAACCCTAGCTAGAAATTCGTAACCTCAGACTGATAATATAACAGGGTTCCTCTTTCAAATAACTCACCCCCACCCCCCATTTTCATGCGGTAAATATAATTATTTTAGTAACAAACCATAATCCATAACAATAATTACTTGAATTTTATCTTCAGTGCAAATTTAAAATTTTCCTGTGACAAGTTAGAAATGCAGATTCGATATATTTTTGTCCCAAATGATGCACCTGCTTTAAATTAAGCAGTATACCAACACTAAGCATTATGTTTTAAGAAGTGATGTTATTAATGAATATCGAGAATATCGCTTATGTCTTGTAATGCAGCTATAATATAAAACTTCACATTCACCTCAGTAAAGCACCAAACACACATTCTTGCAACACATGATTGCGAGTGAAGCAAGCAAGAAAATGTTTACATCCATTTCTTTGCAGGCTTTCAAGGATATTAATTTAATGGGGTGTCAATACTTTCTTAAGATCCCGAGATATATTTTGTCTTTTCCATCTTCTCTTTTGGCACATTTGGGGTCGAAAACGTGTAGATACAATACCGCTAAATACAGTCTCTAAAATTTAATGTTCGAACTCTCTCTCCACTACAGAGACAATCTAAGATTTAACCATAGATTTAACACTTTATCAAGAGCTTCCTATTTCCTCCTTTAAATTTAATACTCAATCCTACCACCAAAATTTCCATCCTAATTTTAGACAGCATTGCCTCCTCCAAAAAAATTAATTCTCAGTCTCCACACCAGAATTTCCGCAATGGTGTAAGACAATAGTAATACACAAGAATGGGATACCCCCTCAATTTAATGTTCAATCCCCTCTAACTAAAATATCAGCCATAATATAAGACCTAGTGTTGGATACTGCCTCCCACGTTTAATTCAGAATCCCCCCCAGAACCCTTGTGTCAATTAAGGCCTAATATGTAAGAGTTGGATATTTCTCTCCCCCCTTCGATAATACCCTTAAACACTTCCTTTTTAATCTTTATTTGTATTTCTTTTATCTTTCCATATTCTATAATTTTGTTTCTCTTTCCTTTTGATTTTTCTTTACCATTTCCTTCTGCTTTTGCTCTTTATCTCTTCTTCAATTTGGCAACATCACTTTCCTACTCCAATTTCTTTGCTTGTACTTTTAACAAAGAGTACCGCTCCCTTTGTTAACCGCTGGGGATATAATGAACACGTGGACTTTACAAGAGTTCAAACATAGGATATCCAGCTTCGTAGCACATTACATTCACTATCCTTCACCAAGCAGTTCGATATAGTAGATACATTTAACCCATATGTGGTCCTATAAAACAAATACTTGTATAGTGCATAGCGGTTGTATGTAATGCTGTTGGGTAAGTATAGGAACAATATGAGCATCGGAAAGTGGGATCGAACTGGTTCATAGAAAATCCCTTCCCCCCCAATTGATATCATTTATTGCAAGTTACAAAATAGCAGAATGTTTGTTACTTTTATTGTTAATAATGGAAGTAAAGTACAATTAGTTAGTATTCCAACAGAATAAACCAAAGAAAAATGGCGTTAGATCGAAAAATTGAGGTTACAATACAGGCACCAGGTTATGTCTTACCATTTAATCCAAAGAATAACTGGTTCCACAGTTTTCAAAATTCCAAAAATTAAGATTTATGTGAATGGTCAAACAACGTAAACTTTATGACTAAAATTTCTCTCTTACTTTGAAAGCTTTTCCTTGAGGTACCTAAAACTTAATAACAAAATATAAAAAATGTGCGTTTCAGAATACACTGCATGAAATGTAAAATAAATAAATAAAAACCGTTCTGCTGGATATACACACTTCTGATGGATAGAGTAGAAAAGTCTCCTCAAGGATATAAGGACAGCAATAATAATAATCATCATAATTAATACGTTTGGATTTCATTAGTTTATCAAATTTTAAAAAACTATTATTATTATTATTTCGATTATTCAAATTTCTTGCGACGCCTATGGGAACAATTATGAGTGACCCCCCCCCCCCCTTCCCGAAAATGGTTCCTGCTTACTGCCATGAAGGAGCTGGCCTTCCATTGCTCCCTCAAACAATCCAATTGTCGACTGTGGCTCACCCCTTGATATCTTGCCTTTTTTCCACCACCTCTCGTTCGATACCCAGTGGAGGCACATAGTGGTTGGGATCCCACTTTAAACTGTAGGTCCAGTTCCGATTATCCTTGCTGTGCATAAAGTGGACTAAAAACATCAGTCAATCAATCCGCCACCTCTCATGTGGACATTATGGGTCATATACAGTGGGATCCATGAGTATTAATGTGCAAATTGTCCATAACCATGTTCGTGCACTTTCTTTGACCCAATAAGAGCTTCAAGAATTAAAAGAAAACTCAAAACAAGCTGTTGACAACTTCTGTACTAGCATACATAAAAATCCATCGCTTAAAAACACATAGGATGTAAGAGAAAAATTAATGAAAATAGTCATGGACAATTTGCCGAGCAATACCAGCAATGCACTGTACCTTTCTTACCTGCTGAGTCATCATAGGTCAGGAAATGGACTAGGATCCTGTCATGCCATGACCACACTAATAGGTGGTAACTGAGAAACAGCAAGGCAGCAGGATCTGAAACATTCTCATGCTGCCCCTAAAAGTCAGTACTAATAATTGTAGTTATTGTTCATAAAATATATATTATTTAAAGTTTAAAATAAAAAATAGAATAAAATATAATTTTCTTTCAATAGATGCTTATGAAATGGAGGGAGAAAGTGAAGATGGTGAAGAAGGGGAAGAAGATGAAGAAGGGGAAGAAGGTGAAGAAGGTGAATAGTAAGAAAAATGCACATGAAACTGAATCACAAAGGAATTTTGATCGAAAATTTTCAAAAATTGTTAATGTGGAATAGGATACATATCAAGCTAAAACTCTCCCAAAATATTTGTGATTTTTTTATGGTAAATATGGTAATATTCATGTGCATAGGAATTAATTAAAGGTATGAATGACATCAGACATAATTTTGAGTGTAAATTATCTCATAGTTAATTACATTTTTCCATAAGAGCAAATGTCAAAATTAAGTCACGGTATTCCAGATAAGATATAATATGGTAGAATTAATGCAGTGAGGGCATGTATGTTCAGTACTTAATGGCGTACGCTTTTAGAAGGAACATGAGTTCAGCCAATATGCAGCCAGTGCTGTCGTGCTGTTGTCAAACAAACTGCTAACGGAAGGGAAACACAGACAATTCGTTGTGTCCAATATTTAACTTTATATATATATATATATTAATGCATGCACGTGATATTTGATTACAATGAAATATATAGTGAATAATTCTACACAGGATTATATCATATCACTGCAGCATATAAGAGAAACACGTACCTGAAAGAAGTTTGAAGGTATTTATTGTAGAGGAACTGCAAGGTCATCATCGCTCTCGTTTCTGTTTTCTGGCATGTTTTCCAGGAGATTTGAACAGGGGTTCAACGATTTCTGTTGTAGATATTTTACCCTGTTTTATAATATGCAACACGGTGTGCACACATACACCAAACACTTTAGCCGTAAGTTCTCGACTATGAGAAAACACTGTTTCAGCATGCACTTCTTGCAAACGCCAATTCCTTGAAGTAAGAACAAGCTTTAAAACTAAGATTTCTGTCTTGTGAACGTAATATGAGTATTTTACCCTTGGTGCCTGTACTACTGGTACATACTAGGTTCCGAGAACGACATTATTAATTTGATTTGATTTGCTTTATTTTACTTCGCTTTTCTGTCACTTTTGGCTAATTGCGAAGATGGGAATGAGTGATGATATAATGAATTGATGAAGGGACATTCATAAACATCCATGTTCAGGACAGGATTCGAACCCAGGACTCCTGGCATCATAGCGCAATATGCTAACCACTCCACAATGGCGCCGGCGCGACATTATTAAATAACACTCACGCAACACACACACTATTGCACAATTATCGAACATAAGGCTGTATTTCAAAACATGCTACAATGCCAGGAGTCCCGGGTTTGAATCCCTGCCCGGGCATAGGTGTTTGTAAGTGTCCCTTTATCAATTTCATCATATCATCCATCACCCATCCTCATCTTTGCGTTTATCCAAAAGTGCCAGAAAAACGAAGTAAAATAAATAAATCAATAAGGGCTGTATTGAATCCTCTCACAACTGTTCTTCGTGATGTACGAATAAAATTATCTTACACCGTCCTTGTTACGAAAATGCTGAATTCAAACTGACTTAACTGACTCGCAATGTTCGTGAACGCCCACGACAATGAAAGGTCATTGAGCATATTCAGCCTAATTTAACACCCATAGCTTTACCAAGACACAACAACTCAGCGAGATCAACACGGTGGCAATAAAAAAAAAATAAAAAAAACGGAACACGGAAGGAAAAGGAAAGGGTCATCGTGTGTGTGTAGAGAAGTGTTTTTTCCCGTGTTTCTTCGAGAAACGATAACTCCGGCTGTAGGCGACGGAAATTCATGGGACTTGGACAGTCAGGTTCAAAATATTTTGTCCCATCTTATGATGAACCTTAAAGTGGCAAGTTTTATGAAAACTTTTTGCGTGCAAAAAAAGTACAGAACACCGCATTTAACTTGCGCGCCGCAGTTTCCTAACTGTACAACGTTGCACTCCTTCCATTGGCTGATCTCCACGCACACCCTTTGCGGGGCTCCGCCCAATATCGCTTCTAAAACCATGCATCGTATAGTTTCGCTAAACCTTCTGAAATCATGGTCCTTTACCAGTTATGTAACTAAATAAACTAAAATGATACAATCTGAGAAGTGATGCTTGATTCAACAAATCATGTCAACTATTTTTTCCATGATAATGCGGATCAGGCAAGAAATTGTAAAATATACAATTGGAAGGTCACGATATATGCTAACGTTTAATGTATGAATTTTGAACAACATAGAGATCTGTATTAGGATAGGAAAAAAGACAAACTGAGAAACATCAATTGTTCATTACAAATTTCATCCTGAACGTTGTATGTCAGCAGTTACTTCTCTTCCAGGCCCGAATGCTGCTGCCTACCTTGCAACAATTCGGTGTGGTAGAGCATCATTTCCTAAAGCCTCCACTCCACAAACTCAGTGTGACATTCTCTCGAATTCCTTCCACGGAGAACTGCTATTTTCACATAAGAACGCTGTTCACGCCAGGTCACATTCATCCTTCACGACTGTTAAACATGCACAAACTTCCCACTTCCCTCAGTTCAATGTCTTGGCAGCCACTGCCATCTAGTGGCGTCACAATACATGATACATATACAATATCCACTGTATATTTTAAATTTTTTTGCCTGACCCGCATTATCATGAAAAAAAAATGGTTGCCATAACTTTTGCTGTAACCCTCGTGTTAAGTCCTCCATGATGAACAGATTCATTCAGGATATCGACCTGACCAGTTCCGGACATGCTTCTGAGTTTTTGAGAGTTATTATCACCTAGTCAATATCCTGACAGAATATGTTCATTGTTCTACCCGGAAAGTTTCAAGAAGTAAGCTTCTATATTTTAAAACTTACAACATTGATTAGAACTTTGATACGAGGTATATAATTAATCCTAGAACTACTGAGGGGGTAGATCCTTGAGCTCATGGATAATAGTTCTTACTAGAAAAGTGACTTTATGTTAACACTTCATGCTAAAATTTGCAATTTCTCTTAACCCATAAGTGGTCGCGGGGCTCATATTGAACCTCACCTAACTTTTATTTCTTTACCAGTCCATTTGGGTTTGTGGTGAGCTACTCTTGCTTGCAGTAGCTTCTTATCTCCTTCTGCCCTCCACAGTCCCGCAGGCAATATTCAGTTTGCGTTCACATGTCAGCAGGAAAAGGTGTATGTGGATTGATGTTACCCACTGCGACCGTTAACGTTTGTGCAAGTATTCAGTCCTCTGTTTCCTTCATTAGTGTAGTATTCTTACTTAATTGCTGTAAAACGTCTAATTGAATCAATATCAGGTTCTGACCAAGATTGAACTTATGATAATTGGTTCACTAGTGTGTCATTGGCTGGAGAACTTCTTCATCAACACATTCTCACAACAGTTGGAACAATACGGTAAAAAGGACAATGAGCTGGCTGCATGCATGTTTTGTTACCAGCAAGAATAGGGAAGAGATCTCTTCTCTTTTTGGAGTTGGGAAAGATTTTGTAACACTGGATTCGTATGTTCCGAAAAAAGGAAAACTTGTAACCTTATTATCATCTATGCACCACAGCAAGGCCGTTGATCTATAGACTGGCAACAGTAAAAAACCTGAAGTTATAACATTTTACAACATAACAAAGGGCAGCGTAGACATGGTGGATGAAATGTCAGGCAGCTACTCTATCGCTAGAAAAAGCAACAGGTGGCCACTGACAATATTTTATAACATGCAAAATGTAGCAAACATAAATGCTTTGATAATATCTGCATGCAACAGCAAGGATGAAAGCCAGCGCATAGTAAGGAGAAACTTCTTGAACGAATTAACCATGTGTCTGGTGAGACAATACAAAAGGTCTTGTTTGAAAATTCCTGGTCTCAGCAGAAAGCTGAGAACTGACATCCTAGGACTTTTGAAGGAAACAGTTCAACCACCTCATAGTGATGATCAAGAACAAGGAACTTCAAGTGAAAGAAAAATATGTGGAAAGTGTCCTAGAACTGGCAGTAGACATTCCAGTGCTACTTGCTTTGTCAGGTGCCAATCTGCAGGAAACATGGGAAACTCACCTGGAAAGAAACTAATTATCACCTATTTCACATAAAAGTGTACTATATATCTACTATTAAAAATCTCATTTTTTTTCTAAAGATATACTAATTATTTGGTGCATCTATTCAACATGAATTTACAAATATTACTAAGAATACAAAAATATCAGTAAAAATAAATATGTATATTTATTTATTTATTTGCCTAATGAAATGTGACTGCATTAAATTGTGAAATGGAAGTGACCTCTTCTGAGTTAATGATGTGCTCCATATTTAGAAGAAAAGATTTTTAAAAATAAGTTTGAAAAAAGTGTGTTTCTCTTGTGGGCTATAGGAGCCCACCCCTAGGAAGTATTAGTGGCATATTTTCTGACCGTGTGCTGTATATTTTTTGCTTCTTAGTCCTCTGTTTGACAGTAGCCTGCCTTGGCTCTACCTGTTACTTGGTCCGTTACTGCCACAGGTGAATAAGATGCAACAACATAATAAACTAACAATACGGTTCATTCGAAATAACACATCTTAGGTAGAGTAACTACCATACAATTTCTTGTTATTTTTCTGTACCATGTATATAAGGGAAACTCTTTCTTGATTAATGAATGAAAGTTCGGACCTTCAGATTAAAAAGATATAAAAAGACTATTGTTTCTTGTTTAAGTATGTACAAATGATTTACAATTGCAACAACCCCCACATGATCCAAATTAGTTGAAATGACATGTGTAGAATAGAGGTTCGTTCATTGGCCTAGACAAACAGAACTATCTCTATTTAAATTTGATTACCCCGTGACTGCTAGCCCTCTTAGACTAGCCATAGCCACTACTAAAAAATGCCGTTTCTTTAATATAAAATTAAAACTTGGGTGCAAACGAGATTTGTACATTGGTCTAGACCATCAGTACTATCTCCATGAAAATGGTTGACTTGTGACCGCTAGCCCTCTTAAGACTAGCCACAGCCACTACCGGCATCAAGAGAACTGCCAAGGTCTCTCCTCTTGGCCAAGCAACAAAAAAATGTCAACCCCCCGCTACTCAATAGAATCCCTTATATAGGCGAATCGAAAAAAGCCAGTAAACAACTTCTTTTTCACCCCTCTGTGTTTTGAAAGGACAAGTTTTTAAACTACCCACTTTCTGAGCAACTGGCTTTCCCAGACACGTAGGCCAGCTCTATAGCAGGTTACTTTAGAAACTGAATAAGAAATATTACCTTAACCACCAACCCATGAAAAATAATATTAATGAACATATACCAACATTTAATAAAGAAAAGGATCATGTACTGGTTGTACCATTACACCGTGTGCTGTATATTTCTCTCTATGACATTTATGATAACATAATCGGAACGTCATGTTAAGGGAACATTACTGTGGACAGTATTAAAATGTAATAAAGTTGCATCATTTTTGCATTACTCTCAATGTCTATCTTCATACTCAAAGTTAATCTTGAAATTTAAGAAAACTAAATATTTTTTACAAAAATACACTTTGCAACACAATGATCATTATTTTTATATTTAACATTACAGTGAAATATTGATGTAAACATGTATGTCACACATCCATGTATTATATTATATTTTTAAAAAAATTCTCTCTCGGAGAATATTTAAAAACGTTTAAAGAAAGTATGGATCAATTGGCCCCCTTCTCCCCCCTCCCCAACATGCACCCTCCTTGGGAAAGTACATTGCAGATAATAGCATGGGAAGCTGGAGTTAAAAGTACATTCCATGAGATTTACTATTATGCACCTTTCATTCTCTGTGCTACCTTGACGGCAGAACAGCACCTTGGCTAGTGAAAATATTCATCTAAGTGAAATGAAGGAATACATACATCCTTTCAAAATTGAGTTTTTAATCTTGATAGTCTTTTAGGCTAATTCTCATTCCTGCAGATAGTATTAATTGGCAGTCACCTTAAAATCTCTTGTGATTCTGCTGATCAGCTCTATGTTATCTGCAAAATCTACATATGCTTAACACTGTACCATTCTCTTCAATAAAGTAGAAGAGAGGAATGGCCGTATTTAGAGGGGGGTTAGGGTTCAAACTCCCCCCCCCCCCGTAAGTTCTGGTATTTTGGATTAATAGAAATTCAGAAATGAAAATCTGTAATTCATTTTCAAAAAATTATTCGAAGCTTCACAAAAATACAACAGGGAGACAATGCTAGGACAATCAAGCAAAACAGATTTAATCATCGGAATCGCAGTCCACCCTTGAACCCCCCATTTTCACTTCTGGTGTCCTCTTTCCAGTGTTGTTCCTGGGTCACACTGAAAATTACCTTTCCAACTTATTAATTATTTGTTCAATAACGTTTTAAATCTACATTGAAATGAGTTCAAACCTAGGATCTCCAGCTTCATAGCATGTTACGTTCATTATGCTTCACCCAGCGGTCAATCTAGTACATACATTTAACCTATAATTTGAATCAAAATCTATGGGTGCGTCAGCACTTAGGCTATTTTGCACCTGTCACACTATAAGGGGTCCAGCCCCTTATCATAACAAAAATAAAAGGGTGTCTGAAAATTAAAATTTCCTTCCCTTGGTTAAAAGCTGAGGCTAAAAAGAGGCACTCAGCACAAACACAGGACAACACAGAATTATACTGGCCATGGGGCCAGTCGCCAGAGCCTCGTTAGTCTGCAAAATGCAGTCCAAGGTGTAGTGCGTGGAAGTGAGGTTGACAGTTGGGTGTACTACGTGGAAGAATCACCCCTTACACCCCACACTTAACTTATATGCGGTCCTGTAAAGCACATACTTGTATAGTGGATAGTGGTTGTACAGTGGTGGAAAAAGTTCTTCCCCATAAGAATTTAATGGCAATAAATAATGCCGAAAAGGTAGGCAACACACATATCACCTTTAGGTGATAGGTCTGTCTCAAGAGCAACTCGTCTTTCATGCAATAGCCAACTGACACAGGAAATGTAGGAAAGTCACGTGGCTTGTAAGGTGGAATGTTGTTTGTCAGAATATGGCCTGTTCTCAAGCCAAGTCGCAGAACCGGCTCTGGTCGGAATTTATTCGGCCTACGTATAGGGCCGGTGGCAACCCACCATCCTGAGGAAATTGGGGAGCTCCGAGTGAGTGAGCGTAATCCCGTCACGGAGACCTCCTATAATGGCTGGGGATACGTCGGGCTGACCCCCCGACTATTACAATACTGGTTGAAGATCTACACGCTTAGAGGTGACGAAGGAAAGCGTGGGAGGGAGACCGGCAGTCGGTAGGTACGCCTAGGTCCTTCATGGACTGTTGCGCAACGGATTATTATTTTTTATTATTATTATTACTTAGCAGACGAATTACGTGGCAGGAGCAAATTGGACGCTTATCTTACTGCTGACACGTGCGTGGCAGCAGACTCGGCCTTTTTTTAAACTCTTTAATTCTTCTTTAGCATGCCACGTTTTTTTTAAATTTATATTACGATTTGTAAAATGAAGAAATTCTAAAGGAGAACACGCAACTTTCTTTGTAGCGCATCGGTCAGAAAGTTTCAGGAATATGGATTTTCAAAATACATTTTTTCACATGTACTTTGCCCCCTTTTAAAAGTAGCGCGTTTTCAATTATGTTACAAATCATTAAAAGGCTGCCTCAATACCATCTTGGAGGATGACACTTATTATTTCCCCCCTCCTAAAAGTAACAATATACTTTCGTTCTCTGAATCTCCCATATAAATGTTAGAGGCCGTCTGCTTCAGCCGAGCTCACTGCTTCTCCAGTGACGTCACGCGTTCGTGCAAGATCGGCAATCTTCGGATGGCTTTACCTAATCTCTATGTACCTTGCAATCTCCCATTGAAATAGGCGTGAGATCACATAACACAACGTAATACCACTGACGTCAGTCGCAAAATTCCTACGTTGTTGGGTTAGGTAGGGTGACCAGACATACTCTTTTTAAGAGTATTATACTCTTTTAGAGGTTCGTATACTCTACCGTATACTCTTTTCAATTTGCAAAAATCCCCAAATATACTCTTTTCCTTGCAATTTAATTTCATTCATTATTTTACGCGTAAAAATGCGTTAAATCCACAGAAAGAAAAGAAGCAATGATGGGTAAGTGGAGGTCAGTATACAAAGATTTAGTACAGGCTGGGTCAATTTTAAAAGTGATTGTGCCTCTTATAAAATTCTTGTTTACTTTGCCTGGTACAAATGTTCATTGCGTGTTATTAAAACTTATTGGCGAGAGGAAAAAAGTACACTCCTGGTGTCAACACTCAAACAAGAAAACATACTCATGAAAGCAAAATCATCCCAGAAGTATGAATGATGATGTCCATTGGTGAGTAAGTATTTGTAATTAGCTAATTACATTAGGCCCAGGCGCGTATATTCTAGGCTACCTAGGCTATCACCGAAGCAGATTAAATACAGAAAATAATCCACTATCAAATGTGACTGATGCTTCACTCTCAAACAACAAAATCCACGACTCCTGTGTACCGTACTCCCGCGAGGAGAGGAGAGGGAGAGTGGACCATGCTTCCTTATGGCCCGAGCTGAAAAGGCTGCGCGGAGATTTTTCGTCCAAGGTTTGTTTTCCTTGTGCTCGCTCTATACATGGGGATGGACTCCTTTCCTTTAAAACTACCACCAGGCTTCAGCGGTTAAATTCTTCCCCCGACCAGCGCCTGCAGGTGGTCGATGACGTATTTGTAGTGGCTTCTTTAGACAGG
This sequence comes from Lepisma saccharinum, assembly GCF_977018435.1. NCBI lineage: Eukaryota > Metazoa > Arthropoda > Insecta > Zygentoma > Lepismatidae > Lepisma > Lepisma saccharinum. The sequence goes on from NC_139256.1 coordinate 39,477,980, forward strand.
GAACCGGGAACTCTTCGTTTTACAACGGCGGTAAAACCTTACAGCCAGTGGCGGCTGCTTAATACGTGCTACCGTGCTATATAGCACGCTACTCAATTTACTAAAATGAAAAGAAAGAAAGGGGCACATTTCATAGATTGAAGAAGTTTAATAAAACACTGCAGTGAAATGAAAATTCTCACGTTAAGAGGCTCAAAAATTTGCAGCGCGCTATGTATTTTCCGCACGCTCTTAACCTACAACCTATGCTACAACGCAGCGGCGTGCATTCTGGGTACGCAAGGTACTCACTGCGTACCCACAACACCGTAAGAAAAAATAATAATTTTCCCCATTCCCAATTTCCCCAATTTTCTCTTCTCGGAGCATGAAAATTCAACTATCGTCTCTCCGAAACCCCTTCCACTGCCAGAAATTCTATCTTCCGTCCGAGAACGCTGTTGCCTTGCCCGAGTAGCCTGGCCCTCCAGGCAGTCCCGAACGTCTGCCCGAATGATCCCGATCGTGCCTTCGGTGTTGCCCGCACCCACCCCCATCCACCGTGGCTTCTGCCGATTTCCACGAGCAAAAGCTGCTGCCTCTGTTGGGTACCCTTGAAATTCGGAGGGCAATCCCCATTGGCTCCGATCAACCCCCACCATATGTTTGGGTCTTCCCGCGCTCATCCCACGGTGCATTTTCCTGTTCAAATCACATGGTTCTAAGAAGCCAGGGTACCTAAGATTTTGGCAGCGTCTGCAGTGTTGGTAGTAGTCAACATATATTTTTTCTCTAATGTTTAGTTTACTAACATTGGACAGACACGCTTAGATAAATTAATCCCTGTGCTTTGGTTGCAATAAAAATGCGTTATAAAAATTGATTACTGACATACAAATCGGAGCGGAAGACAAAAAAATGTTTATCGGGAGGTGAGGGAAATGGAGTGATCGATCGACTGAGCATTGCGTTTTACCTGAAACCCTTTTCGGCGTCGTCATATCAATGTGTCAGAGGAAAATTATATGGACAATTTCCATGTTTCACACCATTCTCAGTATCTGTCTTTCTCATTCTAGATATCAAAATTGTATTCGTGTCACTTTGCATTTCAGCTTATGATAAGGATGGGTGTTGACTGTTGACCCGACGATATAAATGAACGAAAGAAAAAACATAAACACATTGCTTACTATAGGATTCGAATGTACCCCCGCTCCCTTACGTTGCAAAGTTATGTAAATGGACGTTACATTGTGCCCAACATAAGGGTGCAAAATCATATTGGTGGTGGGGGGGGGGATATCTCAATCTACACACACACGCGCGCATATATTACATATACACATAATATAATTATGATACGCATATTTATAATGTCATTCAATATAAAAAAATAATGAATTTCTAAATATTTAAAAATGCATTATTAATAAATACATAGAGAGAAATCAATTTGTTACTTTTATATACATGAGATATTTATAAAGTAGCAAACTAATTCATTTACTAACGGGTTAAAGATGTCAATAAATTACAAAAATAGTTGGAATCGTTTTATTATGCAATAGTTTTTCTATTAACATCATATTTATATTTGTCTTGCATTCTTGTTTTACTTCTATTGTACATATTTTGTTTTTGGTGTAGATCTGTTAAAGATCTCTTGAAGAGGTAGTGTATGTTTTCAATATTATCCTTCATCTTTCATTGTTATAACAAAAACTCTCCCCCCCCCGGGAAATTTTGGTGTGGGGATTTTTGAGGCCAAGATTATTGGTGGGGGGAAATCCCTCCCTTCCCCCTCAGGACTTCGAACCCTGCCCAACGTTTATTTGAGCTTTTGAAGTGTGTTGGGATTAATACATTGATGCATTTTCTACGAGTCTCCTTAATTTCTTCATTCTACAAAATATCTCGTCGACTGACAACCCTGATCCATTCATCTACAAATGTGAGTGGCTATTTCGAGGAAGGATACACTTGTTACCGCGAGAGATTGACGTTTTTTGTTTCTTCCGTCTTGCGTGTGAAATTTGCAGTGTTTCGTTCTTATTATTGTTTTGTCAGTGCGATGAAGAGGTGAAATAGAAATAATATGGAATTGGAAGTTGTTGTTGACGTTCTGGAGAGGGGTTTTTCGTCATATAGTTATGAAAAGAAAGTGGAAATAATCCGAAATGGGAGGCCTGTTCCTGAATTGGAGGACTTGTCTCAGGCAGGAGTTACGAAGGATGGTAAGCATGTTAGGCATTTTCAGGAAAAAACTTACTTAAGTGCGTATTTCTTCCTCAACCTTTAATTAACATATTACTTATTTAAACATTTGACTGTCCTTTCGTTCCCGTTCAATGTGCATCGCGCTGCATGAAGAAACTAATCAAGGTTGAATTGTTGGGCTGCACGTTTTTTGAGAATATATTTGCGAAGCAGGGATATAAAATATCATACAAATGTTTTATCGTGTTACATCTGAATCTCTCCGGTAGCGTTTTAAGGTTATATCTTTATATAAAAAAATCCTGAATTAGATCCCGTTTCAATTCAACTAACTTCAATCAGCTTTAGTGTGCATAAAGGAAGCTTAAATTCTGCTTCCTTTAACATACCAAAAAATGCGGCAGAAATCGTTTTTTCTTTTTGTGTGCATATGAATGCATTTGATACAGCCACTAGTAAATTATCCACTAAGGATTTCCCTTACGTATTTCTCTTGCGTACCCTAGTCTAAATGTCACCGCACGCCACTGCTACAACGAATACCGTGCTATTGGCTTCATAGCACGCTTTCGCCACCTCGCGGCGCGCCGAATCTGGCCAAATGCCCCTCGGTTCTACGGGGGAGGTAGGGTCGGAGCCAAGACTACTAGAAGGAAAGGCTGGGGTCAGACACGCCTCTTTTCGCGACTGCCGCGGGTGTGACGTTATTGGGCGGACAAAACCCAGCTGAGTCTTTACCCCATACGGAAAGAAACGTGGAAAGGCTGATCTGTTTTGTTCTTTTCGATCCTTTTTTCTTGTATTTCTCGATTGTTGGGTTCAGGGTGCGAAATCCTGGAGGGGACGAGGGGGATTTCCCCCCCCCCCACCAACAATCTTGGCCACAAAAAAAACCACCAAAAATTTCCCGGGGGAAAGAGTATTTGTTATAACAATGAAAAGATAAGCAATTACTTTAAATTTCAAATATACTTTACTAAGAATAATATTGAAAACTATCTGATATGTATGAAAGTAACAAATTAATTTCTAATTAATAATCACAATAATTATTTTAATTGAATAATTTATTTTTACTTTTAATAACATTACAAATATGTACATCGTATAATTCACACATATGTTTGTGGGGAGGGGGGTTGTAGGTTACGAACTTTCTCCCCCTCACCAGTTTTCAATGATTTCGCACCCTGGTGGGTTGTGAGGTGTTGCAGTTCACAATGCCTTCAGTGAGGTGTTGCGACGTGTCGTGATCTCCGATGAAAAAATAAAAACAGCGGGCGACAATATATAACTGAACACATCGCATCTAACGAGACTTGTTAGTGGATTGCAATACCAGTAGTCTCATTACACAACATCAGGCTACCATACACTTCAAAATACACAACTTGCTATTTATATACGAGTGATGTTTAAATGACAACGTAATCGAGGGGTCCCGGGTTCGATACCCGGTGGAGGCACAAGTGGTTCGGATCCCACTTTAAACTGTAGGTCCAGTCCCGATTAGCCTTACTGTGCATAAAGTGGACTTAAAACACCAAATAAATAAATAAAATAAATAAATAAATGACAACGTAGTTCAACTTCCGTCCTCCATTGTTCTATTATTTATTCAGTCAAATTTTCATCACAATCCCCCCCCCCCCCAAAGTTAAGTGGACTCAACCAGCTTTCACATACCCGCCTGTGGGCACCCCTGTTCGACATTCCAGTGATTATATATACGTATAAGTATATAAAGTGACCCTCGACTTTCTTCAGTTCTATGTCTCAAGTTTTCGTTCAGTGAAAAGTTTTTTAAAGTGTGTGTTACATAATATACACGGAACTTCCTCACATTCCTCCCTGTGTAGTTCAAAGATTCATAAGACTCAGAATTGTAATCTGAATAAGGAAAATTAATTAAGAAATAAATACCAATAGTCGAAGCAAAGTTACCAAATTTGAAGAAGTTAAATGAAAAGAGCTCCTCTCTCACTCCTAAAAGAGAGCAATAGACGAGATTGTTTTCTTTTACATATTCAACTTATCCATAATTTTGGCTTTCTGCCTTTCTTTATTTAACAAAATTATTTTACGCATTCAACATATATATTTTTCTTTCTGCCCTAACAAAATGCATTACTATATTAACCGCAATTTTACATGAAACTAATGTTTCACAGAGGAATGTGACGACTTATAAACTACCGATAAAATGTGTGCGTAAATGGCTGTGTAATCCAACTGTAACGACATACGTTATGTCGGATCCTAAGTAAGTCTGTGTATTCACTCCCAATTAGCTTCTGGGCATAATTACGGCTCTTTTTTGTTCATAATTACTGCTTTGATTCGGCTGCAAAACCGGAGCGCAGAGCGATCTGTCCGCGCGTGACGTCACGCCTGACGTCAAGGACCACGTGATCAGGTATGGCCCCAGCCTTCTACTCTACTAGTCTTGGGTCGGAGCCAATCAGGTCGCGAAATTCCACAGCACGGTAAGTGTTGTCATCTTAGTATAAGAAGAAAGTTTGCGGATAGCTTTACAGAAACACACAAATTCTTTTCGCGCTGTTCATGGTCATGCACGTGGCATATGGAGCAGTCATTGTAAAGGACAGTTCCAAGCAGTGGCGTACGAGAGGTTGGGGCTAGGAAATTGATGGGTGGCTACATCCCATCTCCAAATTTTGAGTTTCGGACGAAAGCAGCAAAGAACTCGGAAACAAAGAACCGTGTTAAATGCAAACACCCCTTAAAATAATCTCCGATTAACATTTTTGTCTTTGAATAACTTAAAATGAAGGCTTAAATCGGTGATTGCAAAATATTTTATAGTTTATTCCGGCCGTACGTAGAAAGCAGCTATGTGATACAGACCTTTACAATTCCAGACCCCCTGGGAAAAAAAAACCTGCGTACGCTAGCAACTTCAAGTGAGTGTGTAAATGTGTATGTGTTTTTGTTGGGGGGGGATAATTGTAAGTGCAAGAAACAACATCTACCTGTAGCACGCATCTGTGAAAAGTCACGAGCCGCCGCTGCTTACAGCGATGCTAACGCGCTAACCAGCATGGGATTTTCCCAGGTAAGGGAAATTTTGAAACTAAACTACTATTACAGGAACGGGAAAAGAGTGGCTGGCATGTGATAGAGAATTTGTCTTCTAGGCCAAAACAACACTGTCCCATCGAACACATGCAGAACTCACAGGCCGCTGACCTTCAACCAACGACGTTTTCAACCCCTCTGCTGCTTTGTTTATGACTGGCCGGAAATCGGGTTGAAGGAAGTTTAAGAAAATTAGGTTACTTACTGTGTGGATTTTCTTAAGTGTATTGAGTGGGTGAATTACGTATATATGTTTTGAATGATCTGTGCTGCATCGTGTAGTGACATAATTAACGAACTATTGCCGAAACAATTTACTCTGCTTTTGCATGAGGATAAACTTCAAATCGTCATGCCTCTGGCATGACAAAGAAGAGAAGAATGGATTTGATTTGTTATTTTGCGTTGCTCTTCTGCTACTTTAGCTAATCGCGACGATGAGGATGAGTGGCGATACGATGAAATGCATGAAGGGACATGTCCATGCCTGGATTTGAACCCGGGTCCCCTGGCGTCGTAGTGCGCTGTGCTAATAACCATTTTACCACAAATGTTGCCAAGAGAGGAATGGAGTGATATTTTTCTAATTATTAGTAAATTGTAATGTATGTATTTTAATCGCAATGTCACATCACCTTAATATCCAAGAAATTGAACGAAAAAGAGGCTCATATTTGAACATTATGATATAGAGATAGCCCAGGTTTTAAACCCAGCATACGCCACTGATTAGACCCATAAGTAATTTGAATCTGTAGAGTGTATGCCTATTTTATAGGGGCTATAATAGAAGCAATAAGAAATAGCCACCCTTATTTTCGTTTTCTTTTATATTTTGTGCATGCGCACCTTCAACCTATAGACTATACTCTTTTTGGTCAACAAATATCTGGTCACCCTAGGCTAGGTCTGTTCTATTAGCATAAATACACTGCAAATGTATTATTTACGCTAAGAAAACTAAATTTAACTAGCCTAACCTAACAACTTGGGAATCAGTCTAACCAGGGGGTGCTCGTTCGGCGGCGCAGATCGTATGCGCAGTTGTCCGTGGATGCATGACGTCATCATCGAAACACTCGGCACGGAAAAGGCTGGTTCCTTATGCAAATATTGAGATATTTGACAACGAATATCTTCTAAAATATAGTAGCAGTGGAAAAATTACAACTTTTACTGTTAAGATTCATCCTTTCTAATCAATTTATCACAAAGTTGATTCAAATGTGTAAAATGGTTTTCAAGAAATCGTGTTACGAAGGAACCCCTGTTTTGTTCTCTCCAGGCTTCCAATGTAAGGGAGTTTTAACTTAAGCGCGTTGGATTTCTTTTTGCTCTATGTTTTGAAATAAGATTATTTTGTTCTTGTCAACTGAAATCATGCCTAAATGCTACGGAAAGCTGTGAAAACTATTATCAGAAAACTAACGGAATTAATCTAAAATATCACAGCTTGACTGATATAAAAAATACGGTATTGCCCATTTTTGTGAAAAAGGCATTGTGCGAGATCTAAAAGCAGAACTTTTTAATATTGTATATAAATATAATGGTGTAATAAACGTGACTGCTTCCCAAGCACGTTTCCAAGGGGGGCTTAGGGGGCTCGAGCTCCCCAAAAATTTGCTGTTTTTACTAGATAAAATGAGATTTTTTTTGTTTCTTGTGGGGTCAAATAACATAATGTGACGTTAATTTAAGGAGATAAATAATTATCGAGGCAAGACGGAGAATATTCCATAACCCTGTTATTGGTAACAGCTCGTATCCAAGGTGGGAATCAGGGGGCTCAAACCCCCCTTTAGAAAAATTTCAGTTTACGCTAGATTAAATTAGGTTTTTGGTTTCTTGAATAATACGTATGGTGATAATTTGAGAGATAATTATCTAGGCAAGACGGAGAATGTTCTATAAGCCTGTTATTGTTAATAGCGCGTATCCAAGGTAAAGATCAGGTGGCTCGAGGCCCCCCGCTCCCCAAGGAATTTTTTTAGTTTACACTCATAAAATTAGGTTTTTGACTTCTTGAATAATGTAACGATAATTTAAGGAGAGGAATAATTATGGAGACAAGACGGAGAATGTTCTATAACTCTGTTATTGTTAATAGTGCGTATCGAAGGTGGGCATCAGGTGTCTCGAGCCCCCTCCCCCAGGAAATTTTTCAGTTTACACGAGATAAAATTAGGTTTTTGTCTTCTTCAATAGTGACGATAATTTAAGGAGATCAATTATTATCGAGGCAAGACGGAGAATGTTCTATAACCCTGTTATTGTTTATAGCGCTTATCCAAGGTGGGGATCGTAACTCGTGCCCCCCCCCAGGATTTTTTTCAGTTTTCACTAGATAAAATTAGGTTGTTGTCTTCTTGAATAATGTGACGATAATTTTAGGAGAGAAATACTTATCAAGGCTAGACCGAGAATGTTCTATAACCCTGCTGTTGATAATATTGCACGTAAACTTCTCTTACGCTTTCGGTGTTGTCGTAGCGAACTTGAACTCTATGTAGAGACTTGTCAGCATTTGTAAGCTGCACAACAAAGGTAGCGCCTCACGTAGGGCGATTCGGATTCATTGTATTTTTTTAATGTCTGGAAAGCGCGAGAGGGAACATTCTTGAAGAGAAGAGTCGAACTACTGGCAATATTTACGAATCGTTTTATCTGCGGAACGTTCTAGAATATAATGAGGATATTAATACGCGGCTTCAATTTCTCGGTTGATCTGTACAACAGAATAGGTTGAGACTTCAGAGGTAAGTGTGACAATTCAAACAGTCGATTAGTGATCAGTCAGTGTCCATTGGTTGCTTTATAAGATCTAGTGATTCGAAAATGAAATGGACTAAATACCGTAAAGTAACGAAGTCTACCACTAGTTCCAGTTCGGTCCCAAAGCTAAAGACATTGACGACAGCGGAACTTCGAGTAGTGCTACGAGTAGTTCGGGTCGAAAGACGAAGAGATCGAAGGTCTCTCTCTCTAAAGTGAATATTTCGGCAGTATCGGGCTTGGCATTAGAGCGATTTATTAAAAAAGAAATAAGCTGCACAGATCAACTGAAAATCAAAGTTTTGAGTGATGCTTTGGTTGTGCCCGGACCAAATTTTGTGTATGCAGTCCGAGAATTTCATGGCATAAAAAAATACTCTTGTTTAAGGCTACTGGGTTCGACACACACTCAACAGACAATTTTGAACACTTGCGAGTGCTTAGGCCTGAATATGAACAATTTGGTGCGTTTCGGCTTTTATAAGAGCTGCAAACATGGGAGGACAAGACACATTAGTGGGATTCAGGCTCGTACGAGAGAGAAATATTCGTGAACTGTCTGCGTCCAGTTCCCAGCACACAGTTTGAATCTCGCGTTGTCGAGTGGATTGTGCATTCCGTGCATGTGTAACACCTTCGTAAAAACACTTCTTGTACATAGATTTTTTGATGCCTGATGAGAAGAAATGTACAAACACACATACTGAGATGGTTCCGGCACACAATGTTAATGCATGGAAACAGATGAGTTGAGTGGTAGAAAATGTCCCGATTTCACGTTCTGATTAAAATGACAGCCTTAAACAGTGGCGACGATTTAGGAGATAGTTGCTCCCCATTATTTTGCATCCACACTATCACACTATGGCCTCTTAATAATTGCCCCCCCCCCCCCACCACTGGCCTTAAACATATAATTGTGATACCCCTTTAAAAAATGGTGTTCAGCCTCCCCACGAAAGGAATTCCTAGATACGTGCCTGCTGCTTCCCGTAAAATATCACTGCACTTTCCACGATTCTCTTCTGTCTTTTCTTTAGCGTTGTCAATAGCTTCAACACGTTGTTTATATATATATATATACAGGGTGACTGGTAATTAGATGTATTCCCTGAAAGGGGTTAAAGTAGAGACAATTTGCAATAAATTTGACCATATGATACCCCGTCCGAAAATTAGTAGTTTTCGAGATAATCGAGTTTCAATTGTTTTTTTTAAAAAATGACAATTTTCCACATAAAAAGATGAATTGAGAAAAAAACTGCTCATTGTATGGAACTTATTTCAGCATTTTCTGATAGCTAACAAATAAGTGGTTCGTTGAAACAAAAGTTTTTCCCAAATAACAATCACATGTAAGTAACGGGTGGGTCTAAACTTACAAGTGATGATAAAAAAATGCACTCTTAGTTTACTTGGCAACGTATTAATAACAAAAATGGTATGACACGAAGCGTACAAATTACGTAAATTACTTCCTTGTGACATCTGCTATCCAACAAGGTACAAATGTTGCTAACATACACATTTGTGTACAAGAAATAATACTTCATTCATCTTCATGTGAATGGAATCAATCAACAATACAATTAAAGAACATTACATGTCTTGCTCAAAGTGGGCACCTCTGTTACAAATGCAGGCACTCGGGTTTTTATGGACATTTGTTCTCTTAACTCGTGATGTGATGGTGTCCTTGATGTGTTGACCAGCTGTTAAGATCCTCTCCCTGAGCTCTTTTTGCGAGTTTACCGGTGTCTTGTCATGTGGCTCCAAATGTAAAAGTCGCAAGGCATCAAATCGATAGGGGGATCGAGCTGGGCAGTCATCATGATGATAAATCATGTCACGTCTTGTAGCTAGAGGCACATCCTCCAACAACATTGCCATCCCGTTCCTCAAAAAATGTTCATAAGTGATGCCATTTAAGATTTTGGGCAGGAAAAATGGCTCGATGAAATGATTGTTGATTACGCTAATCCATACTTCTGCTTGGGCGTGCGACAGTGGCTGGATGAAAATTACCCAAAGAAATGGATTGGCCGAGGCGGTCCGATTCCCTGGCCGGCTCGATCCCCCGATTTGAAGCCTTGCGACTTTTACATTTGGAGCCACATGGCAAGACACCGGTAAACTCGCAAGAAGAGCTCAGGGAGAGGATCTTAACAGCTGGTCAACACATCAAGCACAACATCACATCACGAGTTAAAAGAACAAATGTCCATAAAAACCTGCGTGCCTGCATTTGTAACAGAGGTGCCCACTTTGAGCAAGACATGTAATGTTCTTTAATTGTATTGTTCATTGATTCCATTCACATGAAAATGAATGAAGTATTATTTCTTGTACACAAATGTGTATGTTAGCAACATTTGTACCTTGTTGGATAGCAGATGTCACAAGGAAGTAATTTACGTAATTTGTACGCTTCGTGTCATACCATTTTTGTTATTAATACGTTGCCAAGTAAACTAAGAGTGCATTTTTTTATCATCACTTATAAGTTTAGACCCACCCGTTACTTACATGTGATTGTTATTTGGGAAAAACTTTTTTTTCAACGAACCACTTATTTGTTAGCTATCAGAAAATGCTGAAATAAGTTCCATACAATGAGCAGTTTTTTCTCAATTCATCTTTTTATGTGGAAAATTGTCATTTTTTAAAAAAACAATTGAAACTCGATTATCTCGAAAACTACTAATTTTCGGACGGGGTATCATATGGTCAAATTTATTGCAAATTGTCTCTACTTTAACCCCTTTCAGGGAATACATCTAATTACCAGTCACCCTGTATATATATATATTTGTCACATATTTGTTTTAATTAGTATTCTGCTCGTTCCACCACCTGAACGTAGCAGCTAGGGCTCAAAGGGCAGTGCAGTTACACCGGAAGAAGGCTCGGAAATGGCAGGCTTCAGAAGTTAACTCATCCAAATTAAATTAAACAGGTATGTGCTCTCTCTAACTTTAAATCATAGTTCACAAAAAATTTGATTAAAAGTTTTAAAAGTATCTGTTTTATTTAATAGTGTATTAATTGGTGCATTCTTCTCCAGCATAGCTATAGGCAGTGACCACACTACAGGGAGGGAGGCAGGAACGCGCCCTATTCTCGTTCGACAATTTCTCTCTCTCTCTCTCTCTCTCTTATCTGCCCCCAGTAAAATGACAAAAATAAGTAAATGAATGAATGCTCTTTTAGCCAAAATATGCATTTTTGTGTCTTATGTAACGGAATAATAAATATAATTGCCCCGGGAAAATATGATTTACCCCTCCATCTTTACTATTGCGCCGTCACTAGCTACAACATATTTTGATTTCCATTGTTCCCACATATTTATTTTAATTTTAGTATTGTGAATCATATTCTACTGTGTTACCTCACGTAGCCACCCCTCCCCCCCACACACGTACAATAATGGGGGAACCCCCGAATGTATCCTAACCTCCACCCGCATACATTCGAGGGTATGCACATGTCCCAGTGCCTCTGATATAAACTGGGACGGCATTTGCTCGTATTACGGTTCACCCATTATTGTTGCACACACTACCTTTATTTAAATTATCCTTTACTACAGTACACATATATATATATATAAAACAAATATAAGAAGAGAAAGAAAAAATATATATATATATATATAAGACACATACATATACATGGTTCCCAATACAGTGATTTGATTATTATATGTAAATTACAAGTCACAAATTACACATTACAGTATTGTTAGTGGTCTTCACAGATACCAGCACATAGTTATATTTTAGTATAATTGTGTCATTTTTATTTAGTTATGTTTATTTTATTTCTTTTCACATTCTTTTTCTTGTTTTATGTATGCACTGTGATCCGGATTCCGGACTCCCGGAATCTATTGTATGTTTAATCCATGCCGCAAGACGAACCGCCAAGGACAGATCGCAATAGGTTGAGGACCTTTAGTTATTTGAATTTATTGTTTGGGAGATTGCTCACCCCAGAGGCTAGGTGTTCTTATCCCTGTCGGTTCGTCCTACTCCTCCTATTTCAGTACATGACTTATGTAGCTTGAGTTGCGTTTGAAATATTTTAAAGTTAATATTAATTGTACAAGAGAGTAAATAAGGTATGACAACAATAAAATAAAATAAAAAATAAAATAAAACAATATTGAAATGCTAAGTTGTCGATCAAAATGGGTACACTCTGATCTTCATTATATGACATACAGTGAATTAAGTTGTTTTTTTTTTGTTTTTTTTTTGAATTTGTTAGAATTTGAATAAAAATAATTTAAATGAATAATAATATAGTGCTTATTTAATTTGATGTTAATTAGTTTGGGGTTTAGATTAGACATTGGAATGCCAATGTCACCGGGTGCTGGAATACCAGCATACCATATTTCTTTAAATTTTTATTTTTATTTTATTTAATTACTATATATTTTAACCTGGCTTCCGCCACTCTCAACAAATAATCTTTGTGCTTTTCCCCTAGCATCCGAACAGGACGAATTCTTCTTCTTTCTGCGGCTTCCCGTCTTCCAGTTGATACCACGTAGTGCCTTCTTCTTGATACAGTTGGTGGTGCCTCATTGTTCTTCATCATTCTCTTCCTCCTGCTCGAGGGCCGGGGTGATCCTTTGCCTTTGTATTCTCGCACTTCTCCTAGGTTCTTCCGGTGTTTGTTGGCTCTCTCTTATCTGCCCCCAGTAAAATGACAAAAATAAGTAAATGAATGAATGCTCTTTTAGCCAAAATATGCATTTTTGTGTCTTATGTAACGGAATAATAAATATAATTGCCCCGGGAAAATATGATTTACCCCTCCATCTTTACTATTGCGCCGTCACTAGCTACAACATATTTTGATTTCCATTGTTCCCACATATTTATTTTAATTTTAGTATTGTGAATCATATTCTACTGTGTTACCTCACGTAGCCACCCCTCCCCCCCACACACGTACAATATCAGTTGTAAGTTTTAGACTAAGCTTGTAAAAATGTCCACTTATATCTTTGTATTCTTGAGCCATTAAAAAAAATCATTTCGCCCCTTCTTCTGGACTATTTCATAGCAATGTTTTCCCACTGGAAGCCCCTTTGCAGATCGAGATCCGGGGCTATAGCCTTCCCAAGCCACCGTCCCCTCCAAATACTCTCTTGGCCTCATGAAAGAAAAATATATGTATTTATACGAAATATTAATTTGACTTGGCAGTTTCTTTTTTCGAACAGGAATAAGTTTTAAATTTTAATAGCTTATAAATTTACACTAGCAATTTTGAGTAAAGGTTTTGCGTAACCCTAAAAGTACATTTAGAGACTGCAAGGCCAACTCTCGACATTTCAGATATATTAATAATATTCATCACAACGTCTTGTATAATTATTTGCTACTTCAATATCCTCCTCGCAAATGTTTCTCCCATATTAAAACATATATGCAATTTTCTGTTTATTTCCTTGTAATGCTGACCTCCGTGGCGAAGTCGTTAGCACAACGCTTTACGATGCCAAGGGCCCCCAGGTTCGAATTCCCGCCCGGGCATGGGTCTACTTTCCTTTCTTCAATTTCATCATATCATCACGCATCCTCATCTTTGCGATTAGCCATATGTGACAGATAAGCGAAGTAAAATAAACTAAGTCTATTAATCAATTATTTTTAAACTCTTTAATTCTTCTTTAGCATGCAACGTTTTTGTTAAAATTATATTACAATTTGTAAAATGACGAAATTCTAAAGGAGAACACGCAACTTTCTTTGTAGCGCATCGGTCAGAAAGTTTCAGGAATATGGATATTCAAAATACATTTTTCCACATGTACTTTGCCCCCTTTTAAAAGTAGCGCGTTTTCAATTGTGTTACTAATCATTAAGAGGATGCCTCAATACCATCTTGGAGGATGACAATTAATATTTCCCCCCTCCTAAAAGTAATAATATACTTTCGCTCTCTGAATCTCCCATATAAATGCTAGGGGCCGTCTGCTTCAGCCGAGCTCACTGCTTCTCCGGTGACGTCACGTGTTCGTGCAAGATCGGCAATCTTCGGATGACTTTACCTAATCTCTATGTACCTTGCAGTCTAACAATAAAAGTATTTCCCGGTGACGTCAGAACACAATGTTGTACTAGCGTTGTGTGATAAGGGAGACCCTCGAAATGTACCCACACCCAGCTATACGTAAATTGTCCATTACCATGTTCACTCACTTTGTTTTACATTCAAAGAAAAGCACCAATGCAGCTGAGAACAACCTCTGCTCCAGTGTAGTAAAATATCATTCCTTAAAACCTTATAGCATGTAAGAAAGCAATAAAGTATAAAATAAAATACCTTTTAAAAAGTGGGCAATTTTGTGTCTACTAAAATAAATCTTTGCCGTCGATTGTATTTATTTATATATTGTGCATGTTCGAAATTTTATTGTTATAAACAAATGTGTATTATTCATATCGTAAAGCCTTATTATCATTTTTAATTGTACCACGCCCATAATTGATATATTTATTCAGATAAGCGATTGTCACAAACGGATGACTCACTCCGAAAGGAGATTCGCCTGAAGATGGGTTTTCACTCTTGTATTTTTCGTAAGTTGTCGCAAATCAGCTGTTGGTTGTGAACATGGTGGTAGGTCGAGCTGCAGAGTAGTTACGAGATAAGATCATGTGAGTAATGAAAGACAAGCATACAAATGCTTATAGTGCTTCTAAAAAGGCGTTGATTGGAAGTGAAATTCAAAGCGTTCATTCTAATATAAACGTTCCGATGATAGTGAAAGAGGGAACGTTAAGATATAAAACACTTCAAGGATGCATGATGCATACGAAGTTGCCCAGTTGCTGAAGTTAACAGTTCAAATAGAATCCATAGCAGCCTATGGTAAGTAAAATAATTCGTTTAATTGTAGTTGCAAGAAATCGTATTGAGTAATTCACGTAACGGTTCCTATTTCCCACAAACCATCCACGGGTAGCCCCAAAAACAATTGACGTTAGCCCCACGAACCATCACGGGGACGAGGTATGCCTACTAGGTTAGGTTCCATTAGCACTCCTTTCGTTCAATTTAGCATATACGGACAATACGAGAGCGTATTGTGCTCTCGTGCAGAAAGCAAATGGCGGCAGCAGCAATACCGCGTCGGAAATAGATTTTCGTAGAAAACCACATGCATTCGCATTAAAATGGATCGAAACTACATTCCCGAACATCAACAACGCTACAGAAAATGATTTGCGTAAGTACTTTCTCCTGTAAATTTGAAGAAAGCCGTCTCCGGTATAGTAAAGTTTTACCCTTCTTTGATTAGGTAGCTACTGGGCAAAACTATCATGCATGGTTATTTGATTTATTTTCAATAGAACGATAATAGTTACGTGGGTACTAGTTTACTATCCTTCGGACAGATTTCTACAGAAGAAACTACTTACCGTAATAAGTTCCTGTAGTATTGTCTAACATCTGGAAGGTGTTTTGTGTGATGTGGGAATGTTTCATAGCGGAAATTCAACCATTGACGCATAGCCCCACGAACCATGTCTGGTAAGGTTAGGTTAGGTAGGGTCACAATAGGTTCCAATAGTTAAAAATTGGTTTCGAAAAAAATATGCGTACCCCCACACACCATTCTCGCATAGCCCTACGAACCATTGACACATAGCCCCACAAACCATTTGCGGAAACGTACGTTCTTCAGTTACAAAAACACTTTTTTTTAAAAAAAAATTGATCAAAAAACGTGAATAGGGTGGGTGAAAATGAGACAGGGGAAAATGAAGGTTAAAATGAGACAGTGAAATATTGCACTAATGCAGTGTTTCAAACTTTGAATAAAAATCATCAAAAGTTACCTAGAATCTTGTCTTTCATTATATGTATATTACAGTGTTCTGAAAAAAGTCATTTACTGGGAAAAAATTCTCAACTAAAACTCCTTGTTCTATTTCAAAAAAAACTTTCAAATTCCAACGACAAACTTTCGCTGTAGCCAGCCATCTATTACTTTAGGAACAAAATGGAAACCATAACTCATTGAAGGTTTAACTTTAGAGTAACATCAATGAAAAAAAATGTAAAAAGTATCTTTGTGACATGAGTTATGTCACTTTTCAATTTAGGTGACAAAATTAGACATGTGAAGATAAAAATGAGACAGCAGATATTTACCTCGCCTATCTTCTTCTTTTCCTTTTATGTATTTACAATTATGTTAAAGATGTCTTAAAGTAAAGAAAGTAAAATTGACTATCAAGTCCAGTGGAAAGCACAGAAAACCTTCAACGTGGTGACTACATATTCGTTCGCTTCAGAGGTGGTAAAAGAAAATGTACTGAATTCGGTACGTGTGTATCGTGCAAGAAGTTCTTGATAAAAACGATATCCAGATAATGGGAATGAGACATTCAGGAACAAAAGACACGTTTCTTGTAGACGAGAATGACATATCAGTCGCAAGCCTTTCCGATATCATTGACAAGTTGGAGGTTCCAAAAACTGTACTTTTTGGGGACACAGTGAAATATCGATTCTCACAGCCAATTGATGTGTTTGAAACATAGTGACTCATATTTCCAGCGTGTATTTCAGTTTCTTGAGTTACCATATTGTTTCTTAGTAGTACCATGTTTCAATTACCTATTTTCCTTGTTTATTTAGGTATTCACGAGCTGTATTGAGATGTTAATACCAGTATAGAATGTTCGTTTTTGAGTTTATGGCAAGACCTGTAAGCCTAAACTTTTTGTACATTTGATGTTTTAATTTTTTTCAATTTTTGTGTTAATGAATAAGATAGCTTACTGAGGAGGCCTAACATTTCATGTTTTCTTAATAATAGCAGCATTGGACATAGCCTAATATGTTTTATGTACTGAACTAGGCCTATCAGTAGTAGCTACACAATTTTAGTTTGCTTTATTTCTATGTTTATGGTGAGACATAACTGCTTTACACTGTAAAATACTTTGCCTATTTCATTCCTTTTTTATTTAATGTGTAGCATATAGGCCCATACAGTATTCATTGTGTCTCCTTATGTTTCTACAGGCCTTCTTATTTCTAAGGCTTTCTTGGAGCTTTAACTCTAGAAGCCATAACTCTGTCAGTTTTCACGTTACAAAAAAAATATATATACCAAGTGACTCATATTTCCATGCTCTGTCTCATTATTTCATTCCTACTGTTCCACAGTGCATGGCTATTGAGATATAAGCATGTCTCATTCTTACCTTCATGGTGTCTCATATTTTACCTTTTTTGAGGTTACAAATGAGACAGTGTTTTTAATTTTTTTTTGGACTTTTGGGTGAACATAATCATAACAAGCCAACAAAAATGGAAGTATAACCTGAATTGTGTTGGTATAGCTTTGATTTCATCACAATAAACCAGTTCTAGACAAAGTTCCAATAAAAGATTTAAAATATGTCTCATATTTACCTGCACCCACCCTAGACGTTAAAAAATGATCCGCGAAGCAGATAGGTAAGTACAAATGTCAAAAATTGACGAAACTCAGAAGTTATAGGTGTCCGAAGGATAGTAAACATTTACCCCCAAGGAAGTAATGACGTATAAATAAATGAAACCGAACAGTTTGTACAGTTTTATTACTCTTTTTCAAAGAAAGGAAGGCATTGGTGAAATAGAGGCTTACCTAAGTAAGGACCAACTTTTCTACAGTAGTCTGCATTACACATCTCTCTCTCTCTCTCTCTCTCTCTCTCTCTCTCTCTCTCTCTCTCTCTCTCTCTCTCTCTCTCTCTCTCTCTCTCTCTCTCTCTCCCTCGCTCTCTGTGTGTGTGTGTGTGTCCGGGTAACCGTAATTATTATGTGTTCCGGCTAGAGTCTAGTTTATGTCCTTCTTGCGCACTCCTTTTTGCCCGTTTACAAAACCGTGCTAGCACACAGCCGGTGCTCCGGCAGCCGTAGGGTGAGTAGGTTTTTCTTTTTACACTTTTTGTCACTAACTATTCACGGGAACGAGGTATGCCTACGAGGTTAGGTTAGGTTCCATTAGCACTCATTTCACCCCTAAATATGTGCTTCATCATCGAAATATGTCCTCAGTACGTTCAATCACGTATATCCGGACAACATCGGTTTTTCTGGATTTTCTCCTCCAGGAAATTTTTCCTTGCCTTGGGATTTAGTTTGTTGAATTCCGTATGCAATAACCTTTCCAACGATATATGGCACGTATTTCTTATGAAAAGGACGTAAACTAGACTCTTACCTGTGTTCCCACTCATAGTTCTGTTGGAAATAGCTAGTAGCTTGAGTAAATCACAGAAATCAGCATTAGCCCAGCTGGCGGACATTGCATTTTCTAAAGAGAATAGTTTCAAGAATAGTAACAACCGACAGCGATGTAAAGATACTCTGTAATATCACAATTATACAAACAACATTGGGGTGATGGTGACCTTCTGTACCCCACGAGAAACTTAATTTTTTTAGTTGCTTGGAAAGATTGTCATTCATATGAACGTTTCCTGTTGTTTATAACTGTGTTCTCTCTGCCCTCCACATGTTCTGTAAGTCTGGATATTATATTCAAATATCTTTGTACAAATAACAATAATGAGTATTGGAGCGAATTTACAATATAGAGATATTCTCCAATTTTGTTAATATTTTGCATACTCCCTAATTTAGGCCTCAGAACCACGAATCTAAACTTAAAATATGAGGGTCACATCCAGATATCGGAAAATAAGGGAGTCCATCATCTCAACCAACAATGTAGAATTGCTCATTATTTATCGCAAGATCTATCGTTTCACAACGAAATATACATATTCCTGATATACTACAACCACAAATTGTGGTAAAATTTTCGTATCCGCAAAACTTATTTCTTCAATTTTACAGGAGAAAGTACTTACCAAAATGAGTTTCTGTATACTTTACGAAGGTTTCGGAAGTGTTTTTTCCCCTCGCTTAATATATTTTGCCGGTAAATCATGTATTTTTCAACATTAATGTCTCTCTGATGCACAAAAGCTGTTGCCTCTATGTCCTCCCATTATGTGAATCAAATGTTGTGTGCATTCGATGATGTAACCCCCGGTCAATGTGTTTCCAACCACACCTTTGTTTTCCAAGAACATGACAATTTTATCTATGTTTGCCTAACCTAACCTTGCCGTGAATGGTTCGTGGGTTCTATCCGTGCATGGTTCGTGGGGTTTTTGAACCTGGAAAAAAATACAAAATCAGTAACATGAAACTAGGTATTCGATGAAGAAGGTTGCAACACTGCATAACCACTGATCATGGACAACGCTAGTCAAGATTTCTCCGCTATATTGCATGTAACGCAAGCGAAAACGAACAAACAAGAATTACTAGATATGTCGAAAGTTGAGATTATTTGCGTGAAAAAAATGAAATGGCACCTTGAAGAATTTTACCCAAATTTTAGCTGTTTGCCTAACCCAACTGCAACTAACCTAACCTTACTGTGAATGGTGCGTGGGGCTATTCACCAATGGTGCGTGACCTATGTGTGCATGGTTCTACAACCCCAAATTTTAACTATGTTTGCCTAAGCTAACCTAACCTTCCTGTGAATGGTGCGTGACCTATATGTCCATGGTTCTACACTTTTGTAGCATGTAACTGGTGGAGAGACATTTTTAATCAAAGGAACTGAATCACCGTTTTCAAACTTACCTCTAATTAAAATCCGCATTCCACATGCTCTTATCAATACATGCATGGTTTCTGTACAATTTGAAAGCGTGCCCGCGTGGACACATGTCACTACCCTCCTTTGGCAGAACACCAAATTCCATCAATTTGTTAACCAAACCACGACCATCCTCTTCTAGACTCCACTTATATAACTGTAGCACATTAACAATATTTTCATTCCTCTCCGCCATTCTTCCACGACCAATGCTGTGAACAAAAGAGAATAGCTTTGAACAGCGTCGCAACGCTCTAGACAGCGGAATGGACGTTGATCGTCATTTCTTCACATCATCAAACATGATTCCTATGTTTCTTTATGGGGAATCATCGCATTAATTAACAACGTTATTTTACAAGTTCTACAACTCAATGTGCAAATTTAAACACATTACCCCCAAATATTATGTTCATATACGTAAGTACAACTGCATATTTAGTGAGTATGACAAGCAGTAAACTAATTACACAATATCTCTATATTGTAAATTCTTACCTGAGTATTTACATCCATCTTTGTGAATTTCACAGAAAATGTTAAATTGAACTTTACAACATTTGTGGTGCAAAATTAGAAATGGAAAATAAAATCTTTTTACAAGCAAGAAACTGTGACCTACCCCCTCTCTGCTTAACTCATGGTGAGGGGAAAATGGTAATGGTTCTGATTGTTTTATGATTTCTCCTAGCACAAAGACTAATTATCGTAGACTTTTGGAAATCATTGTCACACGAAATTTGAACCTTCCTTAAAGTAATGAGCACTGTTTGGACTCGAAAAAAAGTTATGTTGAAATAAACAACTTGAAAATTACCTTACGCACTTCTTATGAACAAGATATTCTCCGTCGACAAGTGACAGTAAATATGGTAGAAGTGTTGGAATGAATGTACAAGTAAATCAGAACCTTAGTAGAATTTAATGCTAAGAGAACCAAACCTGACCTGCCTAACCTAACCACGAAAGCATATATTGAACAAAACCTTAAGTAATCACTAAAACTCTGCAGTATGTGTTAACAGACGTACATCGAAATCGAACCGTGTAAAAATTGCATTCGTAGCATGATGAAATCGCAATAAAACAAAAGGAACTTGGGCCTGGAAGATATTGATGAGACATAATACACATGCACGATTGAATGAAGTTTGCATTTGTAATATAAGTACCTAGTATTGATGAGACATAATACACACGCACGATTGAATGAAGTTTGCATTTGTAATATAAGTACCTAGTATGCTCAATTAGAAGTAATTGTCTACATTAATTCTGCACTTATTAGGATTGCACAATAGGCTACTAAGTTTATTTAATTTTTATAAAATAGAATGGTCTTTATTTATGCAGGCATGTATTGGCCTCATGGGCCATTCTTACAACCAACCCTTGTCAGATATAGTAAATCAATAAAAACAAACAGAAAAAAAAACATAATCATGATAATACAATAAAGGCTATAAAGATTATACAATGATAAAATATTACATTGAATTGATTAGTATGTATACTGTGGAGTAAAGAGAAGATGTAAGTTGTCAGTAGTGCATTATGTGTGAGGTTTTTTTTGGACGGGGTGATAGATATGCATTATGTGAAATGTAAGTGCATGTGCAATTATTAAGATATGTAGATTAGTGTAGTTGGGACAATAGTAAGTGCAGGCAGTTTGTTCCATTCTCTAATCCCTGTAACAATGAAGAACTTATTATAAGTGATGGTTGTATGCTTGAGGATTTATAGATTGTGTTTCTTGTGGATATCATGTTTGACCAATGTTCTTGGATGTTATTGGATAAATATTTTGGGAAGCCGTTCTTGAATGAGTTGTGTGTGGGGCCACTGATGGACCAAAATGTGCTTGCATGTTGGGCCGAGATGGGTCTGCCTAATTTGTAAGATGCACGCCAAAGAAAATGGTAGTACTTACTGCATTTCACAAACCCATGCCTCTGGAGTGGAGGACCATATTGTATTCCATAAGGTGATTCGAGTCGGATGATTGCAAATGACACTCACTGATAATAACGAAGATATATTGACTAAAACAAAAGATTACATGTTTGTACAAACTTGCTGCAATGCAATGCAATGGACGGAATGAAATCACCACACACACTCGGCCATATTGTCTCGAGAACTGACTGAGCGTCACTCTCTCTTTGTTCGAGAGTAAGCATGAAACATCTGTTGATAAAAATATCAAACATATCAATTATGACTTGAGACAGTTCTTAAGAATGTTGTACATCATGGTGAGTGTTAAGTATTTTCTTCTGTTGTTGATGTTTGGCCAAGAAAGTTTCTTTAAATAGGGCAATACATGTTCTTTTCCTTTTAGGTTGAATATGAAACATACAACAGTTCTGAATCTTTTGAAGTGTATAGTTTAAGCTCTGAGAGATATTGCTGTATACTGGAGTATAATAGTCTAACGTGGATAGGACAAGTGCTTGCATAAGGCGATCTTTAACCCTTCGTTTGTATACATGTTCCAGAGTAATGTGGTTGGTGTACAGTTCGTGTAACACTCGCACGTGAATTTTATTGTTTTTTTGTCATTTTTTCGAATCTTTTTATATTCATCATGTTAAAAATAGTTTATAAATATGTATTGCCTAATATACATCTCTTTATGCTAAACTTTATATATTTTTTTACGTAATAGCAAGATTATATTCTTCAATTGCAATATTATTTATTACCATTTACGAGGGACAAATTAATCAAGAAAAACATAACAATGTATATAATTTTATTAAGAATTTACTTTTGATGTTTACTAATTTGCAAGACGTTAGTAATAAATTCATTGATGCACATTGTACTTCCTAGTTTCAATCCAACTGATATATTGAGGGGAAAAGACAAGTAAAATTAAGTTCATGTTAATGAAGAGATTGATCCATGTTGCTATTGTTACCACTTTTCTATAACTCGTCAGCAAACATTATATTCTGGGCCCTAAGAATCAAACATTCTACCCAGTTCTTCTGTTTCCTTAACATTCGATTCAGCAACCCATGCTCGGACCTGATGTTCTTCATTCGTGACGAATATCATATTTCAAAGTTCATTTAGCCAGAAATATTAGCTGTAGTGAGCGAATGGAGTCAAATAAAATAATATCTGTAGAATCAAAACAGAAGACAGAGACACAACACACAGTGAGCACAAAAATAAAATATGTTTGCAGAAAATTGTTACGCGGTTGGTATACGTGCGAGTGTAGTGCTCACAAAACACGGACTGCCAAAATGACATGTCTGTACAGACAGAGAACAGTGCCACAACCTATAACTGATATCATCTGGCCATATACATTCCAAAATACAGCTACACATGACCAGAAAGTGACATCATTATTTCGAATCTTTTTATATTCATCATGTTAAAAATAGTTTATAAATATGTATTGCCTAATATACATCTCTTTATGCTAAACTTTATATATTTTTTTACGTAATAGCAAGATTATATTCTTCAATTGCAATATTATTTATTACCATTTACGAGGGACAAATTAATCAAGAAAAACATAACAATGTATATAATTTTATTAAGAATTTACTTTTGATGTTTACTAATTTGCAAGACGTTAGTAATAAATTCATTGATGCACATTGTACTTCCTAGTTTCAATCCAACTGATATATTGAGGGGAAAAGACAAGTAAAATTAAGTTCATGTTAATGAAGAGATTGATCCATGTTGCTATTGTTACCACTTTTCTATAACTCGTCAGCAAACATTATATTCTGGGCCCTAAGAATCAAACATTCTACCCAGTTCTTCTGTTTCCTTAACATTCGATTCAGCAACCCATGCTCGGACCTGATGTTCTTCATTCGTGACGAATATCATATTTCAAAGTTCATTTAGCCAGAAATATTAGCTGTAGTGAGCGAATGGAGTCAAATAAAATAATATCTGTAGAATCAAAACAGAAGACAGAGACACAACACACAGTGAGCACAAAAATAAAATATGTTTGCAGAAAATTGTTACGCGGTTGGTATACGTGCGAGTGTAGTGCTCACAAAACACGGACTGCCAAAATGACATGTCTGTACAGACAGAGAACAGTGCCACAACCTATAACTGATATCATCTGGCCATATACATTCCAAAATACAGCTACACATGACCAGAAAGTGACATCATTATTTCGAATCTTTTTATATTCATCATGTTAAAAATAGTTTATAAATATGTATTGCCTAATATACATCTCTTTATGCTAAACTTTATATATTTTTTTACGTAATAGCAAGATTATATTCTTCAATTGCAATATTATTTATTACCATTTACGAGGGACAAATTAATCAAGAAAAACATAACAATGTATATAATTTTATTAAGAATTTACTTTTGATGTTTACTAATTTGCAAGACGTTAGTAATAAATTCATTGATGCACATTGTACTTCCTAGTTTCAATCCAACTGATATATTGAGGGGAAAAGACAAGTAAAATTAAGTTCATGTTAATGAAGAGATTGATCCATGTTGCTATTGTTACCACTTTTCTATAACTCGTCAGCAAACATTATATTCTGGGCCCTAAGAATCAAACATTCTACCCAGTTCTTCTGTTTCCTTAACATTCGATTCAGCAACCCATGCTCGGACCTGATGTTCTTCATTCGTGACGAATATCATATTTCAAAGTTCATTTAGCCAGAAATATTAGCTGTAGTGAGCGAATGGAGTCAAATAAAATAATATCTGTAGAATCAAAACAGAAGACAGAGACACAACACACAGTGAGCACAAAAATAAAATATGTTTGCAGAAAATTGTTACGCGGTTGGTATACGTGCGAGTGTAGTGCTCACAAAACACGGACTGCCAAAATGACATGTCTGTACAGACAGAGAACAGTGCCACAACCTATAACTGATATCATCTGGCCATATACATTCCAAAATACAGCTACACATGACCAGAAAGTGACATCATTATTTGAGCCTGAAAAACTTAGTTATAACCCAGGGTGAGCACCAACGGAGCGTCCAGAGTATGTTTTAAATAATACAAAGAGTTAAGTTTCCCCATACAATTTTTCACAATAAATTCGACTTGTGCCTTCCAATTTAACTGTCTATCGAACACAATGATCAACTATTGAACAATATTCAATGTAGAGATCACAGAGGCCCACCAAAGATGAATTTTTGGGTAAAATTTACATCTTTATCCTCTAACTGTTATTAATGGAAGTTGATTTCAAAAGTTTATTTCCCTGCAGGAAGAGACTAGCCTCTGACCCACCTGCCAAAAAACTCTGTGGTAAATAGCTGTCCTTCATCTTTTTATTATTATTTTTTTACATCAGTGCATATTGAAAAGTGTCCGTTGGTAAACTTCATGCATCCAAATTCTTTTCTAGACATTGACAGGTCACATTAGCTAAATGATAAAACTGCAGTATTTTATTTTAGTGTGCAACCATTTTTACTGTAACTATACCCTGTCTCAGTTATCTCTGGAGCAAGGCTGTGCATAGCGTCAAAGAAGTGGAAAAATTGAGTGAGCAGAAGGAAGCACTACATGCTGGTGTAAAGGCTGGTTACCGCAGTCGCTTTCCCCCTCCACGCAACCTCTTCCCTCTCACATGTTCATTGGTGGATCCATCTCGCGTCACTGCTTGCACAGAGACTTGTTTTTGTTTGCCTGCTCCATAGATAGATGGGACAGGGTACAACTGTACCCCTTTTTTATTATATTATTTTAGTTATGTATTATTTAACATGAGTGATAGTACGATGGCTACCTGGAAAGTAACTTCAGTTTCCATGTGATACATTAATGAAAGGGGGTAAGAGTGTCATATTTGGCAACGTTGTGGAGTGAATCAATACTCATGAAGCTGTGGCAAAGTGAAGGTAGTGTTGCCAGTGGTTTCTCAACAACTATAAACAAAGTGTTTGTTTCTTTTGAGAATCCTACTTGTGAGGTACAGGCAGTTACAGGATATCTCTTAGCCAGAAACTGTAAAGCTGTATAAATTCATCTCCAACTTTGCGAATTTTATGAAGAACCCTGAGGGTAGTGTGAGACAATGGGTGAGCAAAGAAATGGCTGTAGTGAATGAAGGACTGGTATGGAAGATTGATGGAAGAGTTCGAGATAATCACAATTTCATAATTTCCAGTCCGTTTCAGTGGATTTCATGAACAGTTCTTCATGAAATGATTACCGAAAGGTTAGGTTACTGTAAGTCTTGTGCATGGTAAATACCTAAACTGCTTTCGGAACAGCACAAGAAACAACTGACCTGTAAAGGGTTGGCCACACACTGCAGGTGCTGGCAGTAACCTTGAGGGAAAACTTGCCCAGTCAATATTTAGAGAACCTTCAATGCACTAGAATCATTCAAATATTAGCCTCACATGAAACTAAACCTTTTACACTGATAATCACTTGCATAACAATAAATATAACATATTTTAGAATAGTGATAAACTAAGCTGAAAAAAAGACCCAGTGCTACAAAGATAAATTTTATTGGACTGATAGACTTACCAAGTAGTAGCTCATGGCAAAATACATTAACACGTTCAATCTGTCTGGCCATGAAAAACAACTGTCAATCTAAAGTGATTTGCTAATGTCGGAAACTATTTAATAGGAAATTCTAAACTTTTCTAAAGGTAAAGATCTTGCAGTTTTTTTTTATTTCCCTGTCTGCAGAGAAGAATTCATTACATCTTAATAGCTTTTACGAAGCAAAAAGTTATAAAAAATTCATCTATTCTTGGTAACTCACCATGTATTTTCAAATGTGGAAGTAACTCTGTGACTTGTAGATTTGGTAAATAGTTATGTACACAGTATTCAATGATAGTGTTACATGTTTTGACAACAGACAACTAATTTCTTGAAGTAAGTCTTGAAGCTTTCCTTGTGACAAATGATGAAAAGATTCTCTCGAGCTATCGACCACGTGAGTCACTTGCACTTCTATGCTGAAGATGAGAGTGACGTTAGGTCTCAAAAGCTTGGAATCTTTTCCACAACTCACCTGGTCAATAGCTCGAGATACTCTTTTCAACTAATTTCTTTACTTTGACTTGTACATTTGATGCAGTGATAAATGTCACTGAAATGTAAGTGTCCAGTTTCAAATCCTGTCTGTTACGCTTTGTACTATTTCTTTCAGGAGACAATTTGCTTGTGGGCACAAAACAAGGGCATCTGTTGATGTACAGTGTGTCCCGTCAGCATGGAGATCAGAAACATGATGTGCAACTTTTACGTTACAATAAGAATTTCTCCAAGAAGCCGATTCAACAGCTTGATGTTGTTCCTGAATATCAAATGCTTATAAGCTTGTCAGGTATGCTAATATGTAGCTACAATTTATCATACAATTTCTTTCTAATTTATTATCAGTACCGGCAATCAATTTATCGTTCTCAGGTAAAGCCACATTTTAAGTTCATTGCAAGTCCTGCAAAATTTAAATGTATAGCTTGGATACAAGTGGCAAATATTTTTAGACACTTTAGAAACAATGAAATGTTTAGGTTTTGCTGTTCAGGTATCAGATTGGCTCTAACAAATATCGTAAATTATGATGTAATGATACCTGTAATGTACAGTTCAACATAGGTCTCACCGTAGTGTGCTTTTGTGCATATTTTACATTCAAAATTTACCTTTGAGTGCTAAAGAAAGGAATTCCTATCTATAGTTTTCCTTGATGTGGCCCATTTATGCTAGAATTATGCAACTAACATAAATCATGTGACAATGATTGTATGTCTTACAGTATATTTTTATTTTCCAGATAACATAATATGTGTACATGATATGACAATTATCAATTTTCCAACTATTACAACTGTGCATCGGACAAGAGGAGCAACATTGTTTACATTGGATATCAAGGTAATTTTTTCCTCATTTTGAAATTATAATGATATTTTAAATTACAACATAGCAGGGTGACTACTGGCTGGAGGTTCAGTTAATTCTATGAAATATGTAGGAGTTACTCGCACTAGGAATTGTTACAGTCGGGCTGTGATAAGACGCGGTGTGCAATCAGAATGCATAACGGCAGAACTTGACCAAATTCTATCTTCTTGTTGGCTGCCATGTGGCTGGGGATTTTCTTCGTTGTCACGTTCGCACAAACAGACAGACAGGCTAATCAGCTGTTGCCAAGGTCGGGAAAAAATAAAACGTCACGCGAATTAAGCACGTACGTATCAGTATGCTAATATATGTTATTTCCGTCGTAAAGTGATAAACTAACGAATCTAGAAGTTTGAATCTGAAGTTTCTTGTAGGTTAATGTTAACTTCCTGTGTGAATTTTACTTTCTGGCAAGCATGAAACATTTTCTCTTTCCTGCTCTACACAGCAACCGAAAACCTTCACTGAAAGAACCTCTGTTGTGTTTTTATTATGGTACATTGCAAGCGTCGGCTACCTGCATCTTTTTATTTGTGTTGTATCGTATCACAATTACCTACAAAAGAAAATGCGTCTTGTGTTATGAACAACTGTGCCAAATCGTTCTCCTTTGATTTCATACTGCCTCTCTTTGCCTTCTTTGTCACACCGCGGCATTCGTCTTTTTCGCAACTCTATACCGACCGCAGCTATGCCCACCTATTGTTTTTGTATACGAAACTCACCTTTCATTTTGAAATGACATGGAATTTATACTTCTGTGACATAGTTGAAGCTTCAGAATGTACAAATGAAACACGAACACTCGATCATGCACAAAATTATTCAATACAAAAATCGGACTGAATATTAAAAAGATACTCACTTCACTCAGCCAAAAGCTCTTCGCCTATTAATGTTGTTCCTTCAAATATGAACACAGTCAGAATGAGAACAATGGAAGTGTCCTGTTGTTGACTGTTTAACCAGATGTTTAATCCTACACGTGTTTCTGTGGGCTCGCAAAAATCCTGAAGTAGGTCAATCTGGCAACAGTGCTTCGCTACCAGAGTGAGTGGTTTCACGCTGGTTGCTAGCGCATCCCGACTGTAATTCTGCTTAGATTTGTTTGTGAAAATTAATTTGGTATGAATATTTAAAAATATCGGCCAGTTCTTTCTGGATTCCAGATTTTTTTACCATATCTTGAAAATACTGGAGCACTTGGAGTCTAGAGGGCCTCCCCGATGGCGCAGTGGTGGAGGCACAAGTGGTTCGGATCCCACTTTAAACTGTAGGTCCAGTCCCGATTAGCCTTACTGTGCATAAAGTGGACTTAAAACACAAACTCAACAACTAACTCAACAATTTGGAGTCTAGGTAACATGATAATAGTTGTTTTGCTTTGAATCCTGGTGGCTTTTTTTTTATTTAATGCTGAGTGTCACTCACCTAATCATCATTCATCATCATTGTCGCAGTTAACACGTTCGCTGTCGGTAACGCACATATGCATCATGTGGGGTTATAGCTGTGTGCCTTTGACGCACGCACATGTGCGTCATACATATTATCTTCTTTGAATGCTTGCCCATCAGCGGCATTGCACAGCAGGCTTTTAAATCTTTCATGGCACATTGGTGAAGGTTTGTTTGAAATAAGCATTAGCCTGGTATCTCTTAGCATTGCTGCATCAAACGGCATTATAGTTCTTTTGCAATGTTTCAAGGCATCGTTTGACTGGATATAAATTATTTCTTTTTTTATTCTTGGTAACATTGATAGTCTGAAACATTACAATTTTTATTTTCTTTACCAATAGAGAAAAAGCACTGAATTCTGTTGCTTAGAATGTCCAAGAGAGCCATGACTTTGCATTGTTTTGCTCTTTACCACAAGTGAAGTAAATGTATGTGAACATTCGAAATTTATCATTGGACTTTCACAAGCAAACCTATAAATGTAACATTGTTTTTACAAATGATTCTGTCATGTTACATCAATATCTAACCAAGTATTGCCGGCCTCCATGGTGGAGTGGTTAGCACAGCACGCAACGATGCTAGGGTCCCGGGTTTGAATCCCAGCCTGGGCATGGGTGTTTGTGAGCGTCGCTTCATCACTCATCCTTATCTTCGCGATTAGCCAAAAGTAGTAGAAAAGCGAACTTTGCATCAATATAGCAATTTTAATATATTATACTGTGTTATATAATAAATATGTGTGTGCATGTAATACATGTGTACATGTGCAATACACATTGTATATAATAATAACACTATTACATTGTAATATAATAATTTGTCTTATTAGAAAATAAAAATTATATATGCCAATAAAACATGATGTATTTGCATGTCATGTGGCACAGAGTAACAAAAATTCATACTACAGGGTGTATTATAAGTAATAGCGTAAACTGATACAGTTGCAAGTACAGAAGCAAAAAAGTCTCTGTAAACATGTGTCTGCAAACAAGCCGTTTTCGAGATAACTACGAATGTGTGGTTACAAGCCGCCACTGACTTCATTGTTTGTAAACATCGTCCTAGTTGGTAAAATGCTAATAGTGTGTGTGAATGTGTGGTTAGAAATGATTGCATTTTGTAAACACAGAGTGCTTTACTCCTTGTGCGTTCCGAGGTTTGCTCTTTGTTTACATACCAGAACATTTCCAACAGGTGGCGTTGTAATCAAGCAGAATGGATACAATCAGTACACAGTCTAATCGTACTGTGGGAGTAGAATGTTCAATAAAAGCAATGAGATCTCCATTGACTTTTCTTACTG
Source organism: Lepisma saccharinum (assembly GCF_977018435.1). Taxonomy (NCBI): domain Eukaryota; kingdom Metazoa; phylum Arthropoda; class Insecta; order Zygentoma; family Lepismatidae; genus Lepisma; species Lepisma saccharinum. The sequence continues at coordinate 39,508,461 of NC_139256.1, forward strand.
TATTATTAGTATTTTACTAACTAGGACGACATTTACACACAATGAAGTGAGTGGCGGCTTGTAACCACACATTCACAATTATCTCGAAAATGGCTCATTTGCAGATGCATATTTACTGAGACTTTTTTGCTTCTATTATCATGTACTTTCAACTGTGTCAGTTTGTGCTATTACTTATGATACACCCTGTATATGCTGGTGACTTGCATGTGCGTCATTGTAAAATTTACATGAAAATTGCAAATTTACAATTTGTTTTATATAAATCAATCCATTTTATGCTACAAATAACCAAAATTACAAATTACTACCTTAATCAGCCCCTGACAATAGTATACCATTTCTTAGGTGGCAACAAATAAACCATAAGTGGCATCAAACAGCAAAAAATTAGTGTAACATTGCCAATTGCATTGTGTGCCAAAATTGTACTTCATTATTAAATTACAGTTATTGTAATAAAATATATGTATTTCATTTGTAACTTTTGCAACTCACAACATACCATGCATACCATACTTAAGATATCCAATTGTTTCAATCTATCTACAGGGTGATCCGTTGGGGTTTGGATAAAATAAAATGGATGTGAATTTTTTTGGGTCAAATGTAATTACCTGAAATATTTTATATAAAAGACTGAAAGGTGGGAGTTTTTATTTGTATACATTGGTAGAGTTTTCAGTTTTCTACATGGCCTCCATTGCAAACTCTGCACAATTCATTACAGTGGTTCAATTCATTTCACGTCTGGTGTAACATCTCTGGGGTGATTCTGTCGAAAGCCTGTGAGATTTTGAGTTTCGAATCATCAATGCCAGTGGGGTTCTGTGAAACCCCAGAGGAAGAAGTCTGGAGGGGTTAAATCTGGTGATTTGGGAGGCCAAGAAATTAGTCCCCCACGGTCACACCAACAACGATTGAGAGAAATGTTCGTCAAGAAAATCACGAACTACTTACGCCCAGTGAGGGGGTGCACCATCTATTTGAAACACAATGTTCAAGTTGTTGTCTTGTTGGAGTTGGGCAGTAGAAACAACTGCAACATGTCTAAGTAAGGAATATGACGTATTGTTCTTAGAAAAGAAAAATGGTCCATAAACTTTATTGTGACTCACTGCTCACCACACGTTCAAAGTTCATTGTTGCGAACACACTACAGCAAAACTCCCACGTTTCATGCACGAAAACACCAACACGAAAATTTTGCTACTGTCACATTTATGTTTCTATTAATGTTTTATATTATCCATACCCAAATAGATAACCCTGTAGATTCTTTTTTCAGTATTGTTACTAACAGTATGTTTTTATGTGTTCTTCTGTATAATTATGCATATTCAATTGATTATATTGGTATTTCATGTTCGTGTGTCAATGAGTGTGTGTGTTTGTGCAGATCGTAAATTAGCGTTAATTCAATTTCATCTGTAAGTATGTTGTGTAATTTTCTTCCATGGATTCTCAAGAGTATTTAAATTAGCCAATGGAATATTCAGCCCTGTAACATGCAGCAAGTAAGGGAGTATAAATATGACCTCTGGCAGAGGGTGGGACTGAGTGTGTAAAACAGATTTGGTGAGAAAGTGTGGAGAGTATGTTAAGGACTTCAGTGGCCTCCTATCAGTTTATAAAGAATCGCTGGGGTTCCACCGTGGGGCCACATTAGAGAAACTATGTGTGTGCTGTAAATTCACCGGGAATTATGTGTGAATTATTGGCACCGGGAGTTTTTTTTTCTCCATAGATGTGAAACATTACAACTTTTAAAATCCAAATCTCATTGAATTTATACATATTTATAAATGTCCTGAATGAGGTTTTCACGGTTTAGCTTATATTCTTATCGAGGAAGAAAAAGAAAGCTGCGTGGAAAATAAAACAGAATTCTCCCAGACAGTTTACTTTTTAGTGTCCTTTGCAGAACAATGTATCTAACAGACGATTGATTATTGCAAGATAAGATATCTTGAAGTTGGTCAGGTAAATTTGAGTTTGAAATTCTAATAAAATTAATATTTTTTTGTAGATTAGTATATCCCGAAATATTTGACTTATATTTGTAAATGTATTTCGAGTCTGAGTATGTGAAATGGCAAATGTAAACTCCGCACCTTAAATTAAATATTTTAAATATATAGACCTTTTATTGAATTGAATTAGAATGTTTGAATACACTGGAATATCACAAACCCTTTATATTGTTACTATATTTGTGTGTGTGTGGGTGGTGATAAGCGGTAGTAATAGGTAAGGTTGAATTAGCCTTGAATTTTTGGAAAGTTTGCCTTGAAAACCGGGAATTATACTTGAATTTTATCATTTTCCTAGAGTGGGCACCCTGAAATTAGGGAACGAAAATGGATGAATCTGAGACCTGTCTATAGTGTAAATAATTGTATAAAGCCTATTACTGGGACTTTCAGCAACACCCTGCAATGTTAATTCTGGAAGTTTTTGTCTGTCATTTTATTATTTTGTTCTGAGCACTCTGGTGAGGAACGGGATGGAACCTAGACTAACGAGCTGACTTAGTTGTTTAATTGGGTTTTTCCTACCAGAAGCAACCCAGGTAAGGGTGGTGTGCTACAGAACGGGATAAAAAAGATTCTTAGCTGTTTTAACCTTTTTAGTTGAAGCAATGTCTTGCTAATAAATTTTTGATATGTCCTTTTCTAATAAGGAATTTCAGTTCAAGTCTAGTTTGGTGCACCTGTTTGTTAACCAAGTGGGTAACGGTTCCGATTGTTTTATGATTTTTTTTAAATTCTCCTAGCCGTAAAAATTTGGAAATTATTATCACACGAAATTTGAACCTTGCTTAAAGTAATAGGCACTGTTTGGATTCGAAAAAAAAGTGCTTTATGTTGAAAAAAGAAACATTAAAAATTACCTTACGCAAGCATGCACGCTTCCCATGGACAAGGTATTGTCCATTGACAAATGACAGTAAGTATCGTAGACTAGTGGGAATAAATGTAGAAGTAACTCGGAACTTTAGTAGAATGCATTTAGGGACTTTATTATAATGCTAAGAGAACCAAACCTGACCTGCCTAACCTAACCACGAAAGCATGTATTGAACAAAATCTTAAGTAATCACTAAAACTCCGCAGTATGTGTTAAGAGTCATAAGTCAAAATCAAACCATGTAAAAATTGCAATCTTAGCATGATGAAATCACAATAAAACAAAAGGAACTTTGCCCACCAAGTGTATTGAAAACAAACCATTCTTTTGCAGAGGCAAACTACACTTACTGGGGAAACATCAATCACAGTAAGAATGTGTGTGGCCGTGAGAAGACGTCTCCAACTTTTCTACTGGAAGAATGGGAGTTTTTTAGATTTGAGGGAAGATCTTTGTGTGCCCGACATCCCCAAAGCACTTGCATGGTGTAAAGAGACCATCTGCGTAGGATTCAAGGGCGATTATATTCTACTAGAGGTATGTAATAAATCAGATATATATACTACCTATTTATTCACTAAATATCTTCTAACATCATGTAATATCAAATGTTTATTCTGGTGGGCATGACAGTACCAAGCCAGTTGTTCGTTAGTTCAAATCCTCCACAAGACTTGGACATTTCATTATGCATGTTCCTTCATTTATTCATAAAGGTCGTGAGTATATGTTTTATAGAGACCACGACGTTTCGAGACACAACTGGTCCCTTCCTCAGGTGCACTTTTTGGCAATCAGAATTACTTCATGCCTACGTCAATTTACACAAAAGAATTAGGAATAAGGTGATAGTAAAAGATCATTGTTAAAAAAGGTATTTGTTAAAACTGCCCTTTGTGTGCATAAAAACTCACTTTCTCACATTGCCAAGCATGGACCTCAAACCTAATAACGACCATAAAAACATGTCTCCCATTACACGTTAAAACCCCACCTCAATGTTGTCTATATGGTAACTGATTTTGCTTCTCGCTGAATGCCGGAAGTTGCCAGACTTCCTCCCCCCACCTGCTTTCCCCCCATTTTCCCCCCTCCGCTACTGTTAGATCATTTTAAAGTGGAAATCTTGGATCTCGTGGGTCACGTTGATTACGGCCTGAGTGACCTGGAAACCAATCCCCCCCCTTGCTCTTATCCCATCGCTTAAACATCTGGATTCATAATTCGTCTACATTTCCATCCTCCCTGTTCAATTTATTACTTCTATCTTTACAAATATATGCAGCTTATTTTTTCTTGTATGTACGCATTGCTTGCATGATAGAATTATTTTCCTGTAGTTTACGGTTACAGTTTTTTCTTTGTGACGTTTCAGGAGAACACACGCTCCTTTCATCAGACATTTATTTTCATTTTGACTAAAGATACAGTTATAACAATTGTTAGTAATTTTTAAACAAAAATAATCCGTTATATAATGGATGTTGTCAATGTTACATTGTTGTAATATAGCAACTTAACTGTGAAAAAAAGCAGTCTATTTTATTTTTATTTTAGAATTTTTTAAATTATGAATCCCAAATATCATCAGGTAATTCAAATTCATCATTGTTTTCACAAAGTCTCTTGATGTTTTCTGTTACATTAAATTTTTAAAGATGGTGGCTTACTCCATTTGTGAAAAAGAAAACTCCACACTGGATCTATGTTACCATTTTCATTATTTAATTTATTCCAGTGTTCTTCTGCAATGAACGAGGCTTCCCAGACATTCAACTCTGTGTTTCCCGTTAATCTTTTTAAAACCCTTCTCTTTTTAATCAAATGCTTCTCTTCGATGATATGAGTTGACAAACCTGTTCTTGTGTTTAGATTTATAATGTCCAAATCATGTTCGTGCCATCTTATTGCCATTTTCCTTGCTGTTTGTCCCACATAATCTTTTGAACATGAACAACTTATATTACAGTCAACTCTCGATTCAACGACCTTTCACAGTTCCCGGGAAAAGGGTCGTTATTTCGAAGGGGTCGTTATTGGAATTTGCCCCAATTTTCTGCTTAAATGGAGCTCAAATGGACACAAAGATGCATAGGAGATGGTAACACCATTTATCCTGGTAGTTATACAACCTGTTATGCACAGGAAGCGTGTTGTGAGAAGGAAAATAGAACATGAAAACGTTTTCACAAAAAATAATGTTACTTTCTTTCAATTGTGCAGTCGTTGCTTTTCCAGGAAATTCTTACAATTATAATTCATGAGAAACCCGTTTGCACCGAGACCTATGGAAAGGAAAACAATCTCTCGCTTATTGCAAGCGAAACTCGAAGAATCTTGACACCAGCAAAAGTCGGGAGATAATCGGGCAGAATGAATGTTGGATTTTATACGTGTCTAGTGGAGCATTGTCTGTTACAAGATTAACTGGTAAGATTAGATCTCTCGGGAGAAACAACACTACCTTTCTAGGCACCAGACAAATAAAAAAAATAAAAAATGCGGGGCTGTAATTTTCGTTCTGGTTCGGCTGTGTAAAATACATCGCAAAAAAAAAACGTTTTCTTTGCTTCAACCAACTTCATTCACCCTCCCCCCTTCCCCACTCAAGGGAGCAGTCCAAACTCCTTCCTTGACTTGCATTGTAATCCAGTGTGAAAAAGGAAACGCGCAACTTGCGATCTGTCTTCACCCAATGCGTATTCTAGGACACGTCATTAAACAGCGTCCCAGTCGAAAGTCATTTAGGTTTGGAATTGAATTTCACTTTAAACTATATATTTAGTCCCGATTAGCCCATCAGCATAAAATGAACTGAAAACAAGCTTTATGAAACTGCGCACTTTTACATATCAAAATGGTAGATCGTTATTTACTCTCACGTTAATCGATGATTTAATGTTGGATTTAGGAGTATTATCGATGTCAAACACCCACTCCTCCAAAAGTTTTCCCCTTGAATAATGTCTTTTTAATCGATCTCGGCGACCATTCCTACATTGAGTACTTTTTTTTTCTTCACATGAATGGTTCTGAAGAAAAGCGGATGCGAATTAAATTAACAGTTTTGCTTATCAGAAGGCGCAGAACATTAAGTTATTTTAACTCTTGTTTTCCTTTCTGGAGATCGAATTTCGTTATCCTCAAATGAAAACAGCTTTGCAAAACAATAACTTTTTCCTTCGCGCTGGATGAGTCATCGCTGTTATCGGCAAGCAAGATCTTTGCAGACGCTAGACAAAACACTGGCGCCAGCTGCATCGTAAAAACAAGGAGACCGGCTGGAAGTTCGAGCAACAGGTGGCGGAAGAGAAAAATCCCAGCATTTTAAAGATAACGCAACTGTCGAAGACGGAACCTTTAACAGCAGTGTAAAGAAGAAAGAAATGTCCCTTGCTTTACGTTTTACCATGCAACAGACAATAATACGGGTTATATTTCCTATGCAGACAACAGCATAAAAAAATACCTGAATTCTGTAATTATCAACATTGCCGTGCACACCAGTGGCGGAGAATAAGCTGGGAAAAGGGGGGGCGGTTAATTTTTTTATTCTGTTTTTGTTCGTTTTCAAGAATATATCCAGAACTGGTTGCCCCATTTTAGACGTCAAAGGAAGAGGGGTGGGTCCACTTCCACCCTCGCCTGTAATCAGCCCGTGTGCGCACACGAGCAAGAAAATCGCCCCCCCCCTTTTGCTGACAGGAAAAAAGGGAGAAGTCAGTCAGCCAACGGAACACTTTTTTGGCGGATATTACGACACAATTAGGAAAACGTATGAAGTGGGAAACGGGAGTTATGATGCACGTAAGATCGAAGTAAACTTTTGTGGGAACCTGGATGACAACGCATTAAGCGGGTTGACGATCTTTAGTTGGCCTATGTGGCCTTGATTATCTCTAACAGTTTCGCTTTTTTATGAAGTGTTGCAGAGAACAAAGAACACGTTTTGAATGAAAGCGGTTACTGGAAGTTGTCGGCTACAAGGCCGAGAGTTGCTCACTCACGGGAACCTACTGAAATCTAGGTCAGAGCTGGACAGATGGGCCAGACTTCCAGGCATCTGTATTTTGGAACATTCCTGCGATCTTATCTCTCAAGGTGGTGTATTTATCGATGAAAGAGCTTGACCTGCCATACACATTGGCAAAGACTGCAAGTCCAGCAGTCATTTCGGGCTGCTCCTCACCTGCGAGTTTTCGGCAGCTCTTAGGACAAGGAAACAAGTCAAGGTCGATTTAAAATAACATCCAAGCACATTCGATCTTCTCTTCTCGCGTATCCAAGAGAAAGCGTGGCAAAACAAGCCTGGCACGTTGGGTAGCGGCCGTCGGGTCCGGGGTAACATTGGTGCGCTTGAGGGAGGGAGGGGGGCAGAGGTCAAGTGCTATTGGATATCACTCAAGCATGGTGTGGTGGTGTCTATTTTTAGTTCAGACCCAATTTTGAGCGGTAGAGCGCTCGTGAAGGGAATGAGTGGGAAAAAAACAACGCATTTTCGGCCGATTTCCTTCAATTTTTCAACTTTTTTCTAAATTTTTCACGGTTCCCGGGAAAAGGGTCGTTACTTCGAGGGGGTCGTTATACCCGGGGTCGTAGAATCGAGAGTTGACTGTATATATTCCTGTGGTTTCCACATCTGGTAGCGAGTTTCTCATTTTGAATTCATTAAATGTACATTCCAAACTTCTTGGTGCTTTAAAAACAATTTTGAAATTAAAACTTTTAAAAATTTTTGCAATTTTATGTGAGAATCCCTTGTGGAATGGAATGCACACAAATTTCTTTTCAACAGATTTTTCATCTTGTCTGTATTTCTCTTTTCCTTTAGTTTTCTTGCAACTTGTTTTTTGATTTGGTTTATTCTGTTAGTGTGAAAGCCATTTTCTTTTGCTATATTAAAGAGCCTTTCTTCTTCATTTTTTATATCCTCATTATTAGAACATAGTCTTTGTGCTCTCAGGAAAAAATTTAAAAATATGTTATCCATTGTTATACGCGAATGTTCTGATTTGGCATGGATGTATTTTTCCCCCGCTAATTTTTTTCTATGGACTGATGTTTGAATTGTTGAGTCAGTTGTCTTAATTTGCAGATCAAGGAAAGAAATTACATTGTTATTCATGGGTTCGCAAGTGAATTTTATGCGACGATGTGATTCATTTAACGATTTAAATACGTCCATGATGGTGTTCTCATTTTTAGCAATAATTAGCACATCATCTACATATCTGATGTAGAGTTTGATATCCGCACCTATCGCATTAACAATTGGAGATTCTATGTAATGAAGGAAAATGCTGGAGATGATTCCGGATACTGGGTTTCCCATTGATAGACCATTATTTTGCTGATAGATTTTGCCATCAAATATAAAGTAATTGTAATTTGCACATACAGTAAACCATCGAACCATTTCCCATGATTCTACTGGGTTAACCTTCATCTCAATAAGCCATCTGTGTAATGCATCTGTGGCACCTTCTATTGGGACACTAGGATATAAATTTTCAACATCAAAACTTGCAATACGATACTCACTATTCCAAACAATATTTTTTTTTAGTTTCTGTTTGACTTCATATGCATTTTTAACACTGAATGGTGTTTGTTGTTTAATTATAGCAAGTCTTTCAACTAAATATTTGGATAGTTTGTATGCAGGATGTGTGAAAGTTGCAATGATGGGTCGTATTGGAGTTCCCGGTTTGTGAGTTTTTGGTAGTCCAAAGGCAATCGGCAGGGTTGAATTTTTGACAATGAGTTTTTTCTTCATTTCTCTTGGTATCGTGATACTGCTTTCAATTACTTTCTTTACCTCATTTATTATTTTAGTTATAGGGTTTCGAGAGGTTTCTGTGAAATTGTTTAATTTGAAACATTCTTCCATTTTTTCTTTATAGTCCTTAATTCGGATAAGGACAGGTTTATTTTCCTTGTCCGATTTTATTAAGAAAATGTCGTTTTCTTTCAACCAGATCTTGAAACCATGAACTTTTTTTCCCAACCTTATATGCTCTTTCTCCCGTTCTGTGTATTTTGGACCTCTGTTAGTTCTTCTGTTGTATTCAAAACTTAAACGTTCATCAAGAGCATCATGTGTGAGACTTCGTAATTTTCTTTTTTCCTCCTCATCATCTAAGAAATTCAGTGCTTTCTCTATTGAAATCACGAAATCTTCCTTGTGTATATAAGCACTACCAACTGAAAATTTCATTCCGAATTGAAAAATTTCTATATACTCATCAGGTACCTCAATATCCGTAAGATTTATAAATAATCTGTTGTCAATGTTCTTAGTTTCTATTTTACCAGTGACATTAACTGCTTCCCTTCTTTCATTGTTGTTGTATATAACTTGTTCTTCTTGAATTAGCTGGTAGAATTTCCTATCAAGTCTCCTTTCTGAAAGCTTGCTGTAGTGTTCTACAACTTGTTCTGTAGCTCTGTTTACTTTATCCCATATGAGTGGGTGCAAAGAATTTGACAATGTTATGTGGAGATCATATGTCTTTCGAGAAAGGCTGTCCAATTCTGAGTACGAGTCCCTGATTAGGCGTCCTATCATTAACATTTGTAGCTTTCCTTTAAAATCACTGGTGTAGGTATTACGAGTTCGAACTTTCCACTTCAAAAAATTTGGCACTATATTATAATAAAATAAAAATAAAATAGACTGCTTTTTTCACAGTTAAGTTGCTATATTACAACAATGTAACATTGACAACATCCATTATATAACGGATTCTTTTTGTTTAAAAATTACTAACAATTGTTATAACTGTATCTTTAGTCAAAATGAAAATAAATGTCTGATGAAAGGAGCGTGTGTTCTCCTGAAACGTCACAAAGAAGAAACTGTTTTCTTATGCTTGTAATAACCGTAAACTACAGGAAAATAATTCTATCATGCAAGCAATGCGTACATACAAGAAAAACTATTATTCATCTATTACGGGGAGAGAGGTACGTACATTCCAGAAATATCAAATCAAGATTCAAACGACACTTCAGAGAATCAGATTTTTGAGAAGATGCAAGTTAAACAATATAGTGCCAAATTTTTTGAAGTGGAAAGTTCGAACTCGTAGTACCTACACCAGTGATTTTAAAGGAAAGCTACAAATGTTAATGATAGGACGCCTAATCAGGGACTCGTACTCAGAATTGGACAGCCTTTCTCGAAAGACATATGATCTCCACATAACATTGTCAAATTCTTTGCACCCACTCATATGGGATAAAGTAAACAGAGCTACAGAACAAGTTGTAGAACACTACAGCAAGCTTTCAGAAAGGAGACTTGATAGGAAATTCTACCAGCTAATTCAAGAAGAACAAGTTATATACAACAACAATGAAAGAAGGGAAGCAGTTAATGTCACTGGTAAAATAGAAACTAAGAACATTGACAACAGATTATTTATAAATCTTACGGATATTGAGGTACCTGATGAGTATATAGAAATTTTTCAATTCGGAATGAAATTTTCAGTTGGTAGTGCTTATATACACAAGGAAGATTTCGTGATTTCAATAGAGAAAGCACTGAATTTCTTAGATGATGAGGAGGAAAAAAGAAAATTACGAAGTCTCACACATGATGCTCTTGATGAACGTTTAAGTTTTGAATACAACAGAAGAACTAACAGAGGTCCAAAATACACAGAACGGGAGAAAGAGCATATAAGGTTGGGAAAAAAAGTTCATGGTTTCAAGATCTGGTTGAAAGAAAACGACATTTTCTTAATAAAATCGGACAAGGAAAATAAACCTGTCCTTATCCGAATTAAGGACTATAAAGAAAAAATGGAAGAATGTTTCAAATTAAACAATTTCACAGAAACCTCTCGAAACCCTATAACTAAAATAATAAATGAGGTAAAGAAAGTAATTGAAAGCAGTATCACGATACCAAGAGAAATGAAGAAAAAACTCATTGTCAAAAATTCAACCCTGCCGATTGCCTTTGGACTACCAAAAACTCACAAACCGGGAACTCCAATACGACCCATCATTGCAACTTTCACACATCCTGCATACAAACTATCCAAATATTTAGTTGAAAGACTTGCTATAATTAAACAACAAACACCATTCAGTGTTAAAAATGCATATGAAGTCAAACAGAAACTAAAAAAAAATATTGTTTGGAATAGTGAGTATCGTATTGCAAGTTTTGATGTTGAAAATTTATATCCTAGTGTCCCAATAGAAGGTGCCACAGATGCATTACACAGATGGCTTATTGAGATGAAGGTTAACCCAGTAGAATCATGGGAAATGGTTCGATGGTTTACTGTATGTGCAAATTACAATTACTTTATATTTGATGGCAAAATCTATCAGCAAAATAATGGTCTATCAATGGGAAACCCAGTATCCGGAATCATCTCCAGCATTTTCCTTCATTACATAGAATCTCCAATTGTTAATGCGATAGGTGCGGATATCAAACTCTACATCAGATATGTAGATGATGTGCTAATTATTGCTAAAAATGAGAACACCATCATGGACGTATTTAAATCGTTAAATGAATCACATCGTCGCATAAAATTCACTTGCGAACCCATGAATAACAATGTAATTTCTTTCCTTGATCTGCAAATTAAGACAACTGACTCAACAATTCAAACATCAGTCCATAGAAAAAAATTAGCGGGGGAAAAATACATCCATGCCAAATCAGAACATTCGCGTATAACAATGGATAACATATTTTTAAAATTTTTTCCTGAGAGCACAAAGACTATGTTCTAATAATGAGGATATCAAAAATGAAGAAGAAAGGCTCTTTAATATAGCAAAAGAAAATGGCTTTCACACTAACAGAATAAACCAAATCAAAAAACAAGTTGCAAGAAAACTAAAGGAAAAGAGAAATACAGACAAAGATGAAAAATCTGTTGAAAAGAAATTTGTGTGCATTCCATTCCACAAGGGATTCTCACATAAAATTGCAAAAATTTTTAAAAGTTTTAATTTCAAAATTGTTTTTAAAGCACCAAGAAGTTTGGAATGTACATTTAATGAATTCAAAATGAGAAACTCGCTACCAGATGTGGAAACCACAGGAATATGTAATATAAGTTGTTCATGTTCAAAAGATTATGTGGGACAAACAGCAAGGAAAATGGCAATAAGATGGCATGAACATGATTTGGACATTATAAATCTAAACACAAGAACAGGTTTGTCAACTCATATCATCGAAGAGAAGCATTTGATTAAAAAGAGAAGGGTTTTAAAAAGATTAACGGGAAACACAGAGTTGAATGTCTGGGAAGCCTCGTTCATTGCAGAAGAACACTGGAATAAATTAAATAATGAAAATGGTAACATAGATCCAGTGTGGAGTTTTCTTTTTCACAAATGGAGTAAGCCACCATCTTTAAAATTTAATGTAACAGAAAACATCAAGAGACTTTGTGAAAACAATGATGAATTTGAATTACCTGATGATATTTGGGATTCATAATTTAAAAAATTCTAAAATAAAAATAAAATAGACTGCTTTTTTCACAGTTAAGTTGCTATATTACAACAATGTAACATTGACAACATCCATTATATAACGGATTCTTTTTGTTTAAAAATTACTAACAATTGTTATAACTGTATCTTTAGTCAAAATGAAAATAAATGTCTGATGAAAGGAGCGTGTGTTCTCCTGAAACGTCACAAAGAAGAAACTGTTTTCTTATGCTTGTAATAACCGTAAACTACAGGAAAATAATTATATGCAGCTTCATACACATTTCTACCTATTGGTTTATTTTCAATTCCTGATTCTATGCCCTTCTTCAATTACGAGCCTTGTAATCAAGGGATTTCGGGTTCGATACCCGGTGGAGGCACAAGTGGTTCGGATCCCACTTTAAACTGTAGGTCCAGTCTCGATTAGCCTTACTGCGCATAAAGTGGACTTAAAACACCAAATCAAACCAAAACACCAAATCAAACCAAAACACCAAATCAAACCAAACCAAATCAATTACGTGTTCAGATAACCCCGTTCTTGGAGCTCCCTCTCTAATATCTTTATCATGCTCCCCCCATCTAATCTTCATACTTCTTTCAGTTTGCCCTACATTTCCTTATTACATTCGCATTTTATTTTATACACCCCTTTTTCATTTTCCCCCTCTTTCTCCCCATTTTTTCCATCCTTTTTATATTCAGTAAAATGTTTTTCGATTCTTCTCAGTGCTCTCATTCCACATTTAATTCCATATTCCTTTGCCACCTTTTCTATTTTTTCGAAACTCCTTTAAAATACGCCGGACCCTGTGGCTGAGTGGTTAGCACATCGTGCTGCGACACCAGGGGTCCTGGGTTAGAATCCCGCTCGGGCATGGTTCTTTGTGAATGTCCATTCATCATTTCATCACTCATCCCCATCTTCGCAAATTAGCCAAGAGGCACAAAACGCAAAGTAAAGTAAAATAAATAAATCAATCAAATCCTTTGAAATACAGGATCCCTGTGTATTTATACTTTATCTTTTCCCCATTCACTTCCTCAACAGTTTCCTCTCCTATCATATCGTTATTCTTTTATTTTTCTCCTTTCTCACAAATCGTACGAGCATCCCTTTGTTGTTTCCTCAAATCGACCTCCTTGTACCCGTTCATTTTTCCCACGGCCATGATTCATTTCTCTTCTTCCCTGTGACTACATAGCCTTATTGCCCTGATGAAAAAGTTGAGAAAAACATTATTCTTAGTTTGAGGTTCATGCTTGGCGATGTGAGAAAGTGAGTTTTTATGCGCACAAAGGGCAGTTTTAACAAATACCTTTTTTAACCATGATTTTTTACTATCACCTTATTCCTTGTTCTTTTGTGTAAATTGACGTAGGCCTGAAGTAATTCCGATTGCCGAGAAGCGCACCTGAGGAAGAGACCAGTTGTGTCTCGAAACGTTGTGTTTTCTATAAAACATGTACTCACGAGCCGTAAGTAATCATTGTTATAGTATTTTTTTAAGTACTTATATTGTACCGTTTCCAACAATTTGAACCAGAAAACATTGTTTTTATTTAGAATTTTTTGGCATTTTACAGCATTTTCATGGTGTTTGGGCCATTTTTTAGTATTGTTTCGTTAATTTTGAATGCGTTTGCTAGCATCACATTCATATTTTATTTAAATTTCCTAACAAGTATGCAATTAAGAGAGGCACATATTTTTGGTAAATAAAAAAACAAAATTTCGGTACAAAAACGGCCAATTTCAGGTTTAAAATCTGAAAATATAATAAGATTTCGTGTTATAGCGGTGAAAAAAAAATGGATCAAAAGCAGTATATAAAATGACATTTTGGTTTTAAAATTCTGAACATATTCCAAAATTTGATTTAAAAACTGCACTTATTACACAAAATAAACATAACCCTTCTAATAGCACATTTATGTAGTTACCAGAAAGTTTATTCCTGTATAAAGGGATCCATTCTTGCTTCTCAAATATTTACAGCAGAATTAATCAATTTCCTGTGAATTGCATAACTCACAGGATACTTCAAACTTCACAAAGTGTCATGTCTGTAAATAAACTCTAAATTTTATGGTTGAGTCTATTTCGCAGTTCATTTCGTGTCAAAACAGGGTAGGAAATGCACTCACACCTTTCAGAAACATTTCGTGTTTTCGTCAAAAATGAAATATGCATGCCCCTAGCCATTAATTAGAAACATGAACATTTAAAAAAATATTATTTTTAACTGAAACCTTTTTCAATCGATCAAATGACTGTTTCTGGTAAATTTATTTTTCTTACTTCACACTTAAAATACTTTGGGTTAAATCTACTTTGAAGTTCCCTTGCTGGCCACTATTACCCCTTTAATCTGTAGTTGTAAAGTTATCTGATACATGTGAAACACAACTATATTTTTAGATGCTGCCCGCTATTGTATCTTGCAAGGGCCACTCCGAAAGGAGGTGAATGACATACAGTAATAATCTTATGGTGTATTTTATGTAAGCTTGAAGTAAGAATAAAGAAAAGTACATGGACACTTAATTAAATTTTCCCCTTTACTTCGGTTGTTTAAACCACCAAACAATGGGTTTTATTGAATTATTCCACTAGTATCTAATAATTTTTAAAAATCAAGCTTTCATTTTGTGATCGAAAACCATTTTTAGGTTATTGTTTAATAATTTTAAGGTCATTACATAGGTCATTATTTAAAGATTTTTTAGATCATCAACTTCCGTAGTCATGATTAGCCTAGAGATTAAAATAAAAACCTTCACAACACGTACAATTGCTTGTAGTTACAATTTTTGGGTCAACCTTGGACTTACACTCACTATTGATCATTTTTCAGGGTTGAGAGTAAATAATCACATCGATGAGATTAATGTTCATTAGATGAAGCACATGATGGGACACACACACACATCTATCTGTTACCAATTAATCAGTTCAGTTTTTTGCATGTTCACAAGATTCATATCATTGTCATTATCAACGTATTTACATTGAACTTTTGTTTTAGCTTTCAGGCAAGACAAATGAGTTGTTTCCAACGGGTAAATACCCAGAACCAAGTATAACGAAGCTGACTGATAGTGTTTTTGCATTAGGTAAAGATAATCAGTCAATATTTATGAATACAGAATGTCAGCCAACACATAAATATGCTGTGAAGTGGTCAGAAGTTCCCATAGCTCTTGGTAAGTTTCATGAAATGTTTTGTTTCAAAAACAGTTATTGTAGTGTTGTAAATGTGCATGAAATACTACATGTTCTATTGATACAACTGTTCATTAGATTCGTGTCTCCTCATAGCACAATGGCTAATGCTGTTGCATTATAATCAAGAGGTACTCAGCTTGATTCCTGGAGGAAACCCATGCAGTGGAATCTCATTTTGCATTCTCAGATTTTACTTATCCCACTTTATGCATGTTACCTTTGATTGAAATAAAGCAAAACATTATGTAATATAATCCTACATTATAACTACCCATTCGTGCCATAAGTTCTGATACAAAGTGATCGCCTGTCTGCTGGCAGTGCAAAACCAGCACGATCTAGTTGCAAGATGGTAAAACACACGTAGAAACATAGGCGCTGCCTGTTCAAGCTTGGTGTAGTCAGTAGGCTAAGAGCTACAAAAGTGTGTAAAATGGACATCGAACAGAAGCGTGCAGCAGTGGTTGCCTGCTGAGATTTTCAAGGACCTAAAACATCTGGGCATTAACAGATTATGTGTTTATCGTACGATCAATAGGTTTGCTGAGACCAATGGAATTGCTGACCGTGTTAGAAGTGGTTGTCCACGGTCAGGGAGTGAATTCGATGTCGATGGAATCCCTGTCGCAAAAAGTCTCTCCTTGCAAAGCAGATGAATGTATCGACAAGAACAATATGCCGCATCATTAACTAAGACCTTAGACTCAAACGTTATCGACGAACAACTGGGCATTTCCTCAGCAGACCTAAAGCATAAGCGACAGCTGAAAGCAAAGGCACTCTTGTGCCGGCATGATTGAAATGGCCACAAAAGAATTATTTTTACAGACAAGAAAATTTTAGACATAGAGGGATCCTATAACCACCAAAATGATCGTGTGTATGCTTTAAGTGCTCAAGAAGCTATGCAGAAGAAGAAGTGTGTTCAACATTCTCATTATCGTGCATCCATCATGAGGTGGTGGGCCGTTAGCTTTGAAAGCATCTTACAGCTGCACTTTTGCGAGAAAGGTGTTAAAACGACTTCACAAGTGTACGAGAATACCATCTTAGAGCCTGTGGTGAAACCCCTTAACGAAACCTTGTTCCATGGAGAGGATTGGACGTTTCAACAATCTTGGCCCCGGCACGCAAAGCGAAGACCACCCAGCGGTGGCTCAGTAACAATATGCCCCACTTCATAGCAGATGATGATTGCCCCTCGAGCAGTCCTGATTTGAATCCACTGGACTACAAACTCTGGTCTGTGTCGGAAGGCAAGGTCTGTCAAAAGTGTCACCCTAATTTGGGAAGTCTGAAACGGACCTTGACCAAAGCAGCTGCTGAAATTCCGATAGGTGATCCGTGTTGCAATAGATGCATGGCTAGACAGACTTCGGGCTTGTGTCAAGGCAAAAGGTGGCCATTTCGAGGGAATGTTTTATTTCTACTCCCTGGCATGTGTATCAGAGGCACAACTAGGTACTTCAGTTACAGTCCCCTGAAGAACTTATAATCTTGGTTCCACTTTATTTAATAAATTTGATATTGTTATTCTAAGATAACAGTTTAGTTGACTGCAATAGTTTAAAAAGGAGTTCTTGAAGTATAGAAATAAAATCTGCAAGACATTCCTGCAGTGGTTTTAAATATATAAAATGTCGATACTTCGATCTGGAATACTGCATGTCTTGTTCAGGATGTGGAGTTGAAAACATGGTTAAAACCATTAGTGTAGCTTAGACAACAGGAGTTACTTCCTTAATAATATTAAGTCATGAAGATTGAATGTACTGGGTGTTTCATAAATACTTGAGGGGTTACAGATATTTATTGCATGTAAACTATTGAACTTACGTTAATGAAACCAGTCCAGAGTGAACAAGGAACTCAAACCATTTTTTTTAACACCTACAAATGCACCCGTGGTGCATACATTGAATATTTGTAGGTTGCTTTATTGATTTAGTTTATATTACTTTGCTTTTTGTGCAACTTTTGGTTAATTTGCGAAGATTTGGATGAGTGATGACATGATGAAATTGGTGAATGGACATGCACAAACACCCATACCCAGGCTGGGATTTGAACCCGGGGCCCCTAGCATTGTAGTGTGATGTGCTAACCACTCTGCCATGGGGCCGACGAACACTTGTAGGTGTTAAAAAAAAACAACTGTTAACAGTTCCTTGTGTGTGTGTATATATATATATATATATATATAAAGTGAAAGAGGAGAGAGGAAACACTCATCGGACAAAGAAAAAATTCAAATTTTTGTGATGGTATGTCACATCTTCAGGAGTAGAGAGACGACGTTGAACTAAGTGACTAGAGGGAAGAGTAAGCATGACCTGCAGTGTTGCTAGGTCCCAAAGGGAAAAAAAAAAGTGTTGACAGTACCACAAAAAAAAGAAAAAATATATATAGATGGTTCTTTTGCCTGGCTTGTCGAAAACTGTGAGTGGTGGTGGTGGGGGGGGGGGGTTGGTTGGGAAGAGGTGGTGGTAAGGGTGAGGATAGGGGATGAGGGGCATTACTGGGTGGCCTTGTTCAGGCCTGGAGGTGTGGTTGCATTCATGGTCGATATGTAGGCTCTCTCCCATCTTCTACGTATTGAGGTGTTGGTGGATTGGGGCAAGGAGTGGACGATCGCTACCTGGAAGCAGTCATTAAAAGGAATATTGTGGTGATTGGTGTGAATGGCAAAAGCAAAGTCCAGGTTTTGGGTAGAGGAGCGGAGGTTCAGGGCTGTGGATGTTTCCCCCGGGTAGAAGCTCCCACAGATGTTGCACGTGAGGATATAAATTATGTTAGAGCTGTTGCAGGTTCCTTTGGGGTAGAGGGTGAATTTGCCGGTGGCAGTGTGGATCTGGAGGGTGCGGGAAGTGACAAATATGGGGCAGGTTTTGCACCTTGGGTGGTTGCATTTGTGGGCAGGTGCGAGTTGATTGTGAGTAGGTGGATTGTGGTAATAAAATTTGAATTTTTTCTTTGTCCGGTGAGTGTTTCCTCTCTTCTCTTTCACTTTTTATTTAGCCCTTGTGGCCCTCCTTCCTTTTATCCCATATATATATATATATATATATACAAATAATGAAGGAGACAGTAAACACTTACCACACGAATAGAAATAATTCAATATTTCGCGATCTGAGTCGCATTTTCAAGAAGGTAGATAAAAGATCGACGACACTTTGAGTAGAGGCACAGAATACTGACCGTAGCATCTCTACGGTCAGTGTTGCCAGAAACAGTTGAAAGGAAACACGAAATACTTTAGCCAGTGTTTACTGTAAGGTGGGTGGGTAGTTTCGGGGAGGAGAGGAAAGAGTTACTGGTTGGCTAGGTTGAGTCCGGGGGGTATAGTGGCGTGCATGCCTGCTATATAGGACCTTTCCCATCGCCTGCGGAAAGATGTGTCAGAGTGGGGGGGGGGGGTAAAAGGTGGATGATGGCAACACGGAAGCAGTTATTGAAGGTGGTGTTATGGCTGTTGGTGTGGATGGCAACTGTGAAATGGGAGTTTTGGGTGGAGGAACGGTGATTATTTATCCTTAGATTCAAGGGAGTGGAGGTTTCGCCTAGGTAGAAGTTGCCGCAGATTTGACAGATGAGGGTGTAAATTAGGTTGGATGAGTGGCAGGTGCCCTTAGGGTGAAGGGTGAACTCACCTGCCGCTGTAGGGATCAGGAGGGTGGGGGAGGTGATGAGTATGGGGCAGGTCTTGCATCTGGGTTTGTTGCACCTGTGGGCTGGGGGAAGGGGTGTGGAAGGGGTGGGGGTGTTTCGGACCAAGATGTTTTGGAGGTTGGGGGGGCGACGGAAGACGACCCTAGGTTTTTCCCGAAAGATGTCTCTGGTCTCGGGATCACTGTGCAGGATGGGGAAGAGGGAGTGGAGGGTATGTCTGATTTTCGTAATGTGAGGGTGGTATTGGGTGATCAGAGTTGGAGGGTTGGTTTTGGGTTGTTTGGTGCGGTTGTGGGAGTTAGCTCTAGTGATTTGTTTGTTGATGAGGGTGGAGGGGTAGCCACGGTTGGTTAGGGCTTGGTGCAGGTGTAGGTTGTAGTTTTGGCGGGATGAGGGGAATGAGTTGAGGCGCTGGCCTCTGAGGGCAAGGGAAAATGGGATGGCTTTTTTGGTGTGGTAGGGGTGTGAGCTGGAGTAGTGGAGATACTGGAGGTGGTTGGTTGGTTTGATATGTATGGATGTTTCCAAGTGGTCTCCCGCAATGTGGATGTCCACATCGAGGAAGGTCACTTGGTCTTTGGAGTGGAACCAGGTGAATTTGAGGGTGGTGAACTCATTTAGTCGGTTTAGGAATGTTGTGAGGGAGGGTTCGCCATGTGTCCAGAGGAGAAAAATGTCATCAATGAATCTTAGCCAGAGGAGTGGTTTCAGTTGCTGGGAGTCAAGGAATTCCTGTTCCAGCCTGCCCATGAACAGGTTGGCATAAGAGGGGGCCATGCGGGTACCCATAGCTGTGCCACGTATCTGCAGGTAATGTTGGTCACCGAAGCAGAAGTTGTTGCAGGTAAGTACAAGGTTGGCTAGTTGTATCAGGAAGTGAGTGCTGGGATTATGGGGTTTGGGTCGGCTGTTAAGGAATGATTCCGTGGCACGGAGGCCATGGGCATGGGGAATATTTGTGTAAAGGGATGTGACATCAACTGTTGTGAGGATGGTGTTGGGTGGTAGGGATGGTAAGTTTTGGATGATGTTGAGGAAGTGGTTGGTGTCACGGAGGTAGGAGGGCAGGGCTTGGACAAGGGGTTGGAGGTGAGAGTCTAGAAAGGCTGAAATGTGTTCAGTGGGTGAATTGTAGCTGGACACAATGGGTCTCCCGGGGTTGTTAGGTTTGTGAATTTTCGGGAGGAGGTAGAAAGTGGGGGTGCGGGGGGTGTCAGGTATGAGTGAGGAGATGGTGGAATTGGATAGGCCTTCAGGGGGTCCTCGGGAGAGGACAAAATCCCGAATTTTGTCTAGGTGTGTGGTAGATGAATCAACCGTGGTGGGCTTGTAGGTCGATGAATCAGAGAGTTGACGGGAGGCTTCCGCCACGTAGTCAGAGGAGTTCATGACTACTGTGGTGGACCCTTTATCTGCGGGGAGGATTTTGATGTCTGGGTTGTTGCAGAGGGACCGGAGGGCTTGGAGCTGGGCTGGGGTTAGATTGTGGTGGGAAGAGGGGTTTTGGAGGTATGTACTGTCGGAAAACATTGTTGACAACAGAGGTGATGTATCTTTCGAGGGGGTGGTTGTTGGGAAGGGAGGGGGGATCATGGGGGAAGGGGGGCAGAATTGGAGGAGACTGGGATGTATGTCAGAAGGATTAGCTTTGGAGGGGGGATTCTTGGCCCAAAAGTATGTCCACCTAAGTCTGCGGGCGAAAGTTTGTATGTCAAATAATAGCCGGAAATTGTTAGGGGTGGAGGCTGGGGAGAAGGTAAGACCTTTGGAAAGTACGTCAATTTCGGTGGTTGTGAGGTTGTGGTTGGAAAGGTTCAAGATGGAGGTGCAGTCAGTGGGTGGTTGGGGGTGAGGAATGTCAGTATGCTGGGGGGATCTTTTGTCCGAGGACTGGTGCTCTTCTGTGGTGTGGTGGGAGGGAGGGGCAGGGTTAGAGATGGTAGGTTGGGGTGGAGTGGGTAGCGGCAAGGGTGGGTCTGGGTCCCAGTCTCCTCCAATTCTGCCCCCCTTCCCCCCATGATCCCCCTCCCTTCCCAACAACCACCCCCTCGAAAGATACATCACCTCTGTTGTCAACAATGTTTCCGACAGTACATACCTCCAAAACCCCTCTTCCCACCACAATCTAACCCCAGCCCAGCTCCAAGCCCTCCGGTCCCTCCGCAACAACCCAGACATCAAAATCCTCCCCGCAGATAAAGGATCCACCACAGTAGTCATGAACTCCTCTGACTACGTGGCGGAAGCCTCCCGTCAACTCTCTGATTCATCGACCTACAAGCCCACCACGGTTGATTCATCTACCACACACCTAGACAAAATTCGGGATTTTGTCCTCTCCCGAGGACCCCCTGAAGGCCTATCCAATTCCACCATCTCCTCACTCATACCTGACACCCCCCGCACCCCCACTTTCTACCTCCTCCCGAAAATTCACAAACCTAACAACCCCGGGAGACCCATTGTGTCCAGCTACAATTCACCCACTGAACACATTTCAGCCTTTCTAGACTCTCACCTCCAACCCCTCGTCCAAGCCCTGCCCTCCTACCTCCGTGACACCAACCACTTCCTCAACATCATCCAAAACTTACCATCCCTACCACCCAACACCATCCTCACAACAGTTGATGTCACATCCCTTTACACAAATATTCCCCATGCCCATGGCCTCCGTGCCACGGAATCATTCCTTAACAGCCGACCCAAACCCCATAATCCCAGCACTCACTTCCTGATACAACTAGCCAACCTTGTACTTACCTGCAACAACTTCTGCTTCGGTGACCAACATTACCTGCAGATACGTGGCACAGCTATGGGTACCCGCATGGCCCCCTCTTATGCCAACCTGTTCATGGGCAGGCTGGAACAGGAATTCCTTGACTCCCAGCAACTGAAACCACTCCTCTGGCTAAGATTCATTGATGACATTTTTCTCCTCTGGACACATGGCGAACCCTCCCTCACAACATTCCTAAACCGACTAAATGAGTTCACCACCCTCAAATTCACCTGGTTCCACTCCAAAGACCAAGTGACCTTCCTCGATGTGGACATCCACATTGCGGGAGACCACTTGGAAACATCCATACATATCAAACCAACCAACCACCTCCAGTATCTCCACTACTCCAGCTCACACCCCTACCACACCAAAAAAGCCATCCCATTTCCCCCCCCCGCTCTGACACATCTTTCCGCAGGCGATGGGAAAGGTCCTATATAGCAGGCATGCACGCCACTATACCCCCCGGACTCAACCTAGCCAACCAGTAACTCTTTCCTCTCCTCCCCGAAACTACCCACCCACCTTACAGTAAACACTGGCTAAAGTATTTCGTGTTTCCTTTCAACTGTTTCTGGCAACACTGACCGTAGAGATGCTACGGTCAGTATTCTGTGCCTCTACTCAAAGTGTCGTCGATCTTTTATCTACCTTCTTGAAAATGCGACTCAGATCGCGAAATATTGAATTATTTCTATTCGTGTGGTAAGTGTTTACTGTCTCCTTCATTATTTGTATTTATCTGCCCTTCTGGCACCATTTCTATCCCTATTCCTGTGTTTTTTTCCTATATATATATATATATTTATATTTGTAACCCCTCAATTATTTATGAAACACCAGGTATATTGCGTGAAAATGTAAAACCAGCGAATGTAAATTCGGGGTTCCACTGTGTCACCATATTAATGAAGGATGTGAATGAAGAGTTCAAGTTCTTCGTAGAATATTTGTAATACCAAATCAGATTATAAGAATCTTGGTCAGCATATTTCCAAAAATATCCTCTTGAAATAACTTGAAAGTACTAGATCATTACCAGTGTCTGGCCCAGGTGAAACTGTTGATTCTGTTTTGCTGACAGTATCGTGTACTGATTAGTAGATATTTCATAGTGAGAACAGTTTTTATACTACTGTTTCTTGTAATCCATTTCACTTCTTCCTTTCAGCATATGATGAACCATATTTATTGGCAGTTCTTACAGATGCTGTAGAAATCAGGACAGTAGAACCATATTTAAATATTCAGTGCATTAAGCTTACAAAACCAAAACTTATATGTCGGTGCAAGCAAGGGCAAGTGTATGTTGCATCTTTAACATATGTGTGGTGCTTACAACTGATTCCTGTCAGTCAGCAGATACGGTTACTGCTGGATGAGAAACAGTTCCAACTTGCATTAAAACTTACAGTAAGTTTGTCTTTTTTATATTTTTTCTTGTTGTGTAATAAATTCTTGTGGGATTAACATTCAGAAATACAACCACAATAATTTTTAACTGTATAATGATTCCACCTGTACTGAAATTTAAAGATAATTTTCAAATTTTAACATATGTTTTGTTTTACATTAGTTCATCTGTATATGAGCAGCCCAGGAGTAAAACTTAAGGCTCGACTGGATTTTTGGCAGCCGTATGGGTGAATTTCTCTCTATTCGAAAAACTTTTGATATTCCAAAATGTGAAAAATTACATACGCTTAGAATTCCTTGTAGACCATTGACGTGAATTTTCGTGTAGTTTGCTTTCGCTGTTATGTAGATATTCTCAATGGTTTAATACCTAGTCATATCATAAATTCTGTTACAAAGTTAATAATGAACTACAGGCACAATATAACATCCATTAATATTTGGATGTTACAAAGGTACAGGTCTTGCCAACACAGAGCACCAATCACTGTTGAAAATTGCCACCTCTGGCCTTCACACAGGCCCAAAGTCTCTGAGGCCAGTCATCGATCGCAGCACGCACGGTCTCGAGGGGAAAGTCTGCCACTGCCTTCACAAGAGAACGCTTGAGACTCGCAAGGTTTGGATGCCTCTTCCTACAGACCATGCCCTCCAAAACGGACCACAACCTTTAGTCCAAAGGGCTGAGGTCTGGGCTGCTGGAGGGCCAAACAGCCGGAGCAATGAAATTGGGCACATTCCCCTGAAGCCACTCCTGTGTAATCTTTGCCTTGTGGGCTGGTGCTGAGTCCTGCTGGAAGCTCCACAGCTCATTGTTGAACATGGTGTGGGTCAACGATTTCACAAGTGGCTCCAACACTGTCGCTTGGTACACTTTTGCAGATGTTTTCACACCATGTTCACAGAAGTGGAGATCAGTTGTGCCATCATATGAAAACCCCCACCAAACCAACACTGAGGCAGGATGATGGCCTCTAAGGATCCGTGGTGTGTTTTCACGAGCTTCCTGTGATGTCTAGGCATAAACACGGTCGTTTTGACGATTGTAACACACTTGAATCATGAAGATATTTTCGTCCGTGAAAAGGATCCTCCTGTGGCCACCATTTGCATAACACTGAAGGAGTCTTTTTGTTTTCTGCTCCCTCTGGACCTTAAGCTGTGGAGTGAGGAAGTGACCAGTACTTCGCCGATAAGCGCAGAGTCCTAGGTCACTTCGGAGCACACGCGACATCGACATTTTCGAAATGTTCAGCTCTCGAGCCATCACTGCTTGTTTCCTGACAGCATTTTGTCGAATCTGCGCCGCCACTGCTTTCACGAGCATCTGGCTCCTCACGCTGCAAGGTCTACCTTTCCTGGGACGGTCCTCAATTGTGTTTGTGTCACACTATCTGTTGATGGTCCGATGCACAAACATCCTGCTGATATTCAGCTTTTTCAGGGTGTTGAAAATGTCCAATGGTGATTTGCCAACTTCGTGCAGTGTGATTACTGCCACACGGTTCTCATATACACCCCACTCCATTCGACTTGCAGTGAAATTCACCTTTCCGCTACCACAGCCAAACACACAATGATACTGGTTGTTGTTTGATCCAACATTGCAGTGTTACCTTGCCAACCAGTGTTGCCATCCCTGTCTAAACTTTGTAACAGAATTTATGATATGACTAGGGGCCCGTTCTGAAAGTCGCATGAGCTTAACGTGTTAAACGAGTTATGGTAATGGCTGTCCCATAAGTGCTTCCGTGCGTTTCGTGAGGTTCATTATACCGTCCCAAAAGTTGCATTCCGTGAGTTTCTTGCAAGGACGAGATATACCAAATGCATGGGCCAGAAGGCTGGTTTGTTCGGTGAGAATCGTCTGCTAGTTATAGACAACGTGCGTGCTTGATGGATTCAAACTGCTTTAGTTCGGAAAATGTATTATAATTTTAACAGAGCGATATGAAGCAACATACACAAGATGAGTATGCCTTAACTGTTCTTAGAATGTGATTAAAATGAGTAACAGTGTCCCCAGTAGAGTTTATTTTTGCCATAAAGACATTTCTTCTGCTGGATGCCATGTGGAAACTTTATCTAAAAGAAATGCTGCGCCTGCACTTTCGCCTAGTGTCCCATAAGTCTGTAAAATAACTGGTTTAACCAGATTCACGAGCCCAGTTATTTTTGTTGAATGCGTTCGTTTCGCTTAGACTTTCGGAACACACTCAACGTAGACTTACGTAATTGCGAAACTATTGGAAATATCTAGACAACAGCTAAAGCAAAGTACACGAAAATTCACATCAATGCTCTAGAAGGAATAATACTCTAAGCATATTTAATTTTTCATATTTTGGAATATCAAAGATGTTTTTCTAATAGAGAGGAAAATTTGAAGAAATTCGCCCTTATGGCTGCCAAAGGTTTAGTCAAGCCTTAATAACCCACAAATGTATGAAACCAAGAAAAACACATTACATTGTGGCTTAGGCCAGCTGCACACCGTATCTGACACAACGGGACACAAAGCGACACGAGGAGTCACTTTGCTTCCATCAAAACGAAACAAATATTAATTATTGTTATCAGTGCTTTTTTCTGTACTCTACAAGTTGGTTTGTTGTTATTATTTGTTATTGTCTTTATCATAAGAACTGCTCTAAATTTTGTGGTATATAAATGATCACATGTACACTCGCACAGACACATACTTCTCTCATTAAAAAAAAATCCTTCTAGTTTAATTCTCACATATAAAGGTTACCGGTACGGCGTGCTGTTGCATACCGCCTGAAAAGAGCACTGATTATTATTATTATTATTTCATCCAAAGTAAATTTATAAACACAAGATCTATCACATCTGCTATTAGAAGGGATATGTTTATTTTGTGCAATAAGTGCAGTATGTGCCGATTTTAATCACGTTAGGCAGAGTTTTAACTTTCCCAAGTCATCCATGTTGGATAACACCGAAATTTTATTCTATTTACCACATTTGAACCCAAAATTGGCTGGTTTTGTACCGAAATTTTGCTTTATTATTTACCAAAAATATGTGCCTCTAGTAATCACTAATACTGACTGATATTTTACAATATACAGGTATGCGATGGAATACATTTAATGCCCTGCTTTCTGAGCTGAAATTTCTGGTTATCATGCATGGGTTCTTCTGTAATTTGTATACGTTATAAATGGTATCATGCCACCTCTAGTTATCAATAGACCTCGGATTTTAGGTTTTTAACCTATTTTTTCCTTTATAGGTATGTAAGAAATATAAGTTATGTCAGCATTTCGTTAAAAAACACAACTGATGAAGTTTTATATATTTATGGACGTATTTAAATCGTTAAATGAATCACATCGTCGCATAAAATTCGAACCCATGAATAACAATGTAATTTCTTTCCTTGATCTGCAAATTAAGACAACTGACTCAATAATTCAAACATCAGTCCATAGAAAAAAATTAGCGGGGGAAAAATACATCCATGCCAAATCAGAACATTCGCGTATAACAATGGATAACATATTTTTAAATTTTTTCCTGAGAGCACAAAGACTATGTTCTAATAATCTGTTGAAAAGAAATTTGTGTGCATTCCATTCCACAAGGGATTCTCACATAAAATTGCAAAAATTTTTAAAAGTTTTAATTTCAAAATTGTTTTTAAAGCACCAAGAAGTTTGGAATGTACATTTAATGAATTCAAAATGAGAAACTCGCTACCAGATGTGGAAACCACAGGAATATATAATATAAGTTGTTCATGTTCAAAAGATTATGTGGGACAAACAGCAAGGAAAATGGCAATAAGATGGCACGAACATGATTTGGACATTATAAATCTAAACCCAAGAACAGGTTTGTCAACTCATATCATCGAAGAGAAGCATTTGATTAAAAAGAGAAGGGTTTTAAAAAGATTAACGGGAAACACAGAGTTGAATGTCTGGGAAGCCTCGTTCATTGCAGAAGAACACTGGAATAAATTAAATAATGAAAATGGTAACATAGATCCAGTGTGGAGTTTTCTTTTTCACAAATGGAGTAAGCCACCATCTTTAAAATTTAATGTAACAGAAAACATCAAGAGACTTTGTGAAAACAATGATGAATTTGAATTACCTGATGATATTTGGGATTCATAATTTAAAAAAATAGACTGCTTTTTTCACAGTTAAGTTGCTATATTACAACAATGTAACATTGACAACATCCATTATATAACAGATTCTTTTTGTTTAAAAATTACTAACCATTGTTATAACTGTATCTTTAGTCAAAATGAAAATAAATGTCTGATGAAAGGAGCGTGTGTTCTCCTGAAACGTCACAAAGAAAAAACTGTTTTCTTATGCTTGTAATAACCGTAAACTACAGGAAAATAATTCTATCATGCAAGCAATGCGTACATACAAGAAAAACTAAGTTTTATAGTGCTTGTTAGAACCTATTTTAGGTTTACGTGCGTAAATCGAGCCTTTTTTAAGGTTTTATATATTTTTAAAGGTTTGTACAGGAGTTTTATGTACTCAGATGCATTTGGTCTGTTTGGTCACGAAAAAATTCAATGTCGAACGTGTTTGAAATGTACTCTCTCTCGATTTCCCTTCCTCCAAGTCCATGGTGATTTTTCAAAGTTCTAAACAAAGCAAAATGTCTGGTGCCACTGTTACCTGTACAGTCCAATGTGATTTAGATTTATTCCTTTCATGTGCGATCCATAGGCTGTACGCACTACATCACATTTGAATTTTTCTTCTACAATTCATATATATATATATTTTTACATGGAATTTATCTCTTATGCTGTCTCTTAGTTTGTCTTTCCCCTATGTACACATTCTTTCAGCCATTCTTCCACAAAGCCATTCTTGAACCTGATTACGTATGAGTTATAATTTTTTGTCGCTTTTCCCCATCAAAACCCAGGGTGTGCACTACACACACGTAAATACGGTAGTACTTACTTATCGATGAAATAGATTGTTTGAAGTTCTGTTAATCTGTTTAGTGGATAAGTAAGCACTTTATCCCAGTATATTAAATTGCTACTGCAGTTTTTGAAGAGAGTTTTAATATCAAGAAATAAATATTGTGATGCTGTAGCTTTTAAACAGAGTCATGTAGTACTTTGGTTCACATTATGTTTTCAGGTGATATACCCATATTTAAATAAATATCAGATGTTTTTGAAGTGGGAAAATGATGTTTTCTTAAAACTTAATTTTGCAGAACATATCAGAGGAAACTCCAGATGAAAAGGAGAAGAGTATATATCAAATCCAGACATTGTATGCTTTTGATTTATTTTACAATCGACAATTCCATGAATCGATGAAGGAATTCATCAAACTGAAAACTGGTAAGGAAATCTCTATTATCATTAATATAAATAAACATAATAATATTAGGGTTATGCCTATAATTATTATTTTTGTTCTTATTTTGAATATTTCATTAGGTGTTATATATAAATATAAGGATAACACAATAAATTCAAGTCTTAATAGAGTTACTAATAAATGCCTACGTAATTACCTAAAAGTAAAATTAATAGAAATAAGAATCTAACACATAATCAATATATTAGTTTTGAATTAGTAATAATAACTGTTATTGGTAGTAGTAATACAATTTCTAAGTCCCTAACATTTGTCATTTGAAACCAACCAGTTTTGTATCCAGAAATATAATATTAATGGTGCACGAGATATTCACTCACAACTGAATGTGAGAATATTTTTAACCCCTTAAGTGTGGAATTTGTTGAACAAGTCGCTACTGTAAAATTTAGGTTTTTTTCGTCAAATTCAGTTGAACATATTTCATAAAGTTTTTATCTATATAAGGGCTTTCATATTTCACGACAAATTTAAATAATATAATAATATACAAATACAATAACACACAAGTTCCCCCCCACTTTTCGCCACTTTTGTCCCTGTACTATGCTAATTCATATCTACAAAGGGAAATATACTGTCTTAGCCCCCCAGTTTTGGAACCCAATCACTGCCACTGGTTGGCATATATGTACTGCTAGTTCATGTAGAATATTTCTAGTGTCTTTTAGTCTTCTTTTTTTTCATCTTTTTCCTCTCTTACTACTATTTTTGTTTGTACTACAGCTAGAACTATCTCACCAAACGTCTGTGTGACTATATACGCCACAGTAAATCGAATATAGTTGAAACAAACATGAAACGTATATACTACACTACAGCAGCACAATGCGGAGGG